>NC_074670.1:20680631-20770631 GCF_029448725.1 Salvelinus fontinalis | reverse complement strand
AAGAGAAGAGAGGAGCTGAGCTGCTCTGATCACTGACTGTCTGGCATCGTTGTTTCAAAACACTAAGCTAGAAATGAAAAGAGATTCAACAATGTTTCCTGTGGAAATAACTTGAACCAACCTGGGAGCAATTCAATGTGAGTTACCTCATTACTCTACCTGGCAGTGCACCTGAGCAAGGAGTGATGAAAGTGGTGCCATGATTTAGTATAAAAAAGAGAGTTAAACCCAGGATTCAGAGGAAAGGAGGGAGGGCAGGTTAAATTGAAAGTATAGAATATCATATGTTTCGTTGTCCCTTAAATATTGATTCAATTTGGACCTGTGATTTCTATCTGCTACCCAACCACTCTCTCTCTCTCACTGAGTAGAATCAGGAGCACGTATATCCCTCAGTCATAGTTATGGAGCAAACACATACACAGATACTAATAGAAAAAACAGAGAAAATCAGTTGGCGAGTGTGTAAAGGACACATCTTGTTATTATTCAACCATAGAAGAAGAAGGAGACCAGATGGGCTAGAAACAGCCAGTTCCAAATGAAACCCAAACCCCAAAACACATTGGTGAGCAGGACATAACTGCTCCCAACATGTACAGAGGCATCGTTTATTCATATCATTCACTGTTGGAAAGAATACAGTACATTATCCATCAGGCAATAGGTTATTTCATTTGTTTTGTTTTCAGAGTACTAAACATTTTGTTAAATTATGGGGGACGGGAAAAACATTTTGAATTAAAAAATATATACATAGATAAATACAAGCAGAGACAGATTACCGGAGGAGGGGCAGTGATGTAATAGAGGAATTAGGTGATAGGAACTGGAAGTGACATGAAGAGTGGCGGACATGATGAAAGTAGTAACCTTAGGAACCTTAGTAGTTTGAAGTGAAGGAAAGCAGGACAGCAGGAGTGGATCTGAAACTAAATTCACAGCAATCACGCAACATGAGGAATTTATTTATTCGTATTTATTATTTTATTTATGAATTTCTTTATTTATATTTTCATGGACTGGATTTTCACAGCAGCTGCAAGGATACAGTACACACCTCATTTTCAGATTTGATGGGTACAAATGTTTTGGTTTTCTTTTCTGTTCGATGTCAAGTCTCAAGTTTCTTTATGTACTCTTGTGGCTTTTATTTTAGTAACAAAATCCTCACATTTACTTGTGCAAATGCAATTTCTATGAAAAAGTGTTTTTGTACGAAGAAAATAAAACATTTTGTAATAATTTTTATCAACAAAAAATGTACCACGGGTGTCACCACGGCAGACAGCGTGACTCTCTCTCCACTGTGGGCCGTGTGGGTGTCCCAAGGGATAGCAGCCCCATCTAGGATAGCCCCGTCAGGCCTAACACAACCCCCTCCAGGGGGTCACGAGAACAACCCCTCCATGGACCGGCCTCACACCGATGGGGTCTCCAGAGCATTCTGGTTGAGCTTCAGTGGCATAATACATGTTTTGGAAAAACTATTTTTATCATGTAAAGGAATCATATTTAAAAGAAAGATATTTTTACTTCAGGTGAAAGAAGAGTAATGATTAAACAATAATTAGAACAATAAATATATATATACACACACAAAGAAGCTGAAGTGAAGAGGACTGCCAACGATGCTTATCATTCTACACCCCTGATTCCCAATAGACTGCTAGATTTCAGTGCTGAGAAATTGTGTGTAAATGGTTTTAAAAACAGAAGAATATGTATTTAACAGAATAAGGAACACCTAACTAATTTTGAACATGTTATGAAAACTAAACGGAGTGCACACAGTTTACTGTTTGAAGTTGATGCACAAGTTTAAAGAAAATAAAAAAAATTCTTCACATCTTTGTGGTGTCGTTCATTTGACTCTAAAACAAAATGTTTTGACACCATTACATTGTAACAGCTTGGATCAGACGCTAAACAGAACAATGAGCAAAGTGAACAGAAAACACAATAAAAGACTGATGGAATATGGGATATACTGTATATATGTGTTTAAACACATAAATCGAATGAAGAACAAAGCAAGTCGACATTGGGGACAAAAAGAAAAAGAAACCACAGCATTTGAACAGAAAGATTACCTTTTTTCATTTTTTAAATATTTTTAAAAAACTTTTTTACCATATAATGTTGACTGTGTGCGCTCACCCTGCGTGTTTGTATTCCATATCCCTCCATGTGGAGAGCAGCTGTGGAAATACTGACATGAATGAAAAAACAAAGGGCAATCAATCTATTAGGTCTATTTGAAATAGTGTAAATGTTATTCATCTTTAACAGCCTGGTACACATGAAAGGATTCCTATTTGAAAGATACTAAATGTACAGCAGATCTGCCATGCATACCCATTAATGCATTTATATTAGCAGTTAGGAATATTGGCAAAATAAATGATTATACTATACAACAACTATACAACACAGGGTTATTCAATATGTAAGCCTACAGAGCAGTTTGTCCCTTGGGCAGACTGCGTGTAGACTGAGAGAATCTGCCAGAACTCAATTGGATGCGTGAATTCCGAACAGCGTTACTTCTGGTTTTGGGGTTTTCACACTGGTTAGTTGGACATATCAGGTTTGGGCGAAGGAGGTGCTTAAACTGCTTCGCCTGCAGTGCTTTGTGCATTTGCGCACATGGATCGGAAGGAGGGAGGCTGAGAGTTTCGAGGGTGGAGACTTCATTTTTGACGGAACTCTTCATTTTTGACACGTGTGAACACTGAAGTTAATCACTTATGCAAGATTTTACTTCTGGGTTAACAGAGATGAATAGAGCAGTTGTACAATTATTCCCTAGCCATTGAAATTAGACAAATTATATAAATGCAAGACTCTCTGTGAGAGTAATCACATGCACACTTAATGCTCAAATGTATGTGCATATACAATGATAAGCGGGGTCCAGTGACTCACAGACTTTATTAGATGGGGATTGTTGTGGATGGGGAGACGCTGTCCTTGATGGCAAGAGGAGAGGAAACTGCCTTGTAGCGTCGAGGAATTAACTATCCATAATGAATTAAAATAGAGGGAATTAACACAGTGATAAACAAAGCCAAATGACTGTTGTTAAGGGACGGTGGGGGTAGTGAGAGTGTGGCGGTAGCCTGCTTTACTTGTGGGTCACGGTCACCAATTCACCCAGAAACAGACTCAGTCAGCAAACACAGGGAGGGTCAGACAAGGACACCGCTTCCTCTTAGCCAATCCCTGATCTGACGATGACCCTTGACCCATACCCAGGGTATGACTCGGCAGAACGCTGCGGCTAATCAGATTAACTCTCCATCCTCACCCTGACCTGAGAGGTGGGATGGATAGGACGGATGGGATGGGATGAAGGCCCAGGGGTTGTCAGGGGCAGTGTTGTGGAGATTCGGCCAACAGATTACTTTTAAAAACATTTGTACTTAACCTGTCTTAACCTGCTGGTTTAGAAAGCTTTCCTCCTTATCGACCTGACCTCTCAGTTTGCCAGTTACTTCATAACTGGATGTAGAGGAACCTGAACACTGTTGGCCTTTTTTGTTGTGTGTTAGTTGTGGCGTAAATCTGCTTCCATACGTTGGTGACTTTTAAATTCAAAGTATCTGATAAGTGCAGCTCTATCTGAGTAAACTTTATTAATAAATAGCATTTGAATACATTTGTAAAAATATCTAATGGAAATGTACTTGTTTGAAGAGTAATAGTTAGAATTTGAGGTTCAACAGAGGCAGAAACCCTGGGATAGCTTCACCATGGATTCATCTTAGGTCATTCAGCAGCAGGAAAATGCTCTCTCCAAAATACATACCGAAAACACACACCAATGTCCAAGTAAGGTAGTGGAACAGTGGTTCCTGCTGGTCCACACTGTCTTTACCCTCAGAAAAACAAACAAAACAAACAGTGGTGTCAGTGTCCAGCCCACCGCCAAGATACCAGCTCATTAAAAAACATTCCGATGGTAAGAAAACGTTCTGTGGAGAGAAAGAACATCCTTATCTGTGCCCTGCGTCCTCAGGACTAATGCTGCCATTGTGTGGATCGTTAGAACCTAGCCCAAGGTGTTTTTCTGTGTGTGTGTGCAGTCCCACAGCCTGTTCTCAGCCATTCCATTATCAGATGTGACACAAGGTGCCGCATCAGACGGGCCCTAATCTTCACGCCTCTGTCAGGCCGAGGGGGAGGGGGGAGAACGGAGGGCCCTGTGTTAATAACAAACAGATAACAAACGCACACGCCGGATCCCATTAATTGGCTAATTATCATGGCTGGTGGGGAGTGCCAGTAAACTGGAGATGGGGAAGGTAAAGCCATGTCCCCTGTATGCTCCTCTCATCCCCCAGTCAAACCCTGTTTATCAATCAACAGTTTTAATGAAGACTGAACAGGACACGGCCGTACGTGGTGGCGACCGAGAGATGGCCGTCGTCCTTGAGACATGGGGCTTCAGGCCAAGGGTTTTGTTAGTTGTGTCTGAGGTTCTCTCTCATAGCTAGATATGGAAAATGATTGAAGTTTTCATTATTTCTGAATACTTACTAAGATAATAACCCTCTTGGCCAGGTCTCCCTGGAAAAAGAGATTCCTATCTAAATTGTTTTATTACATCTCTCTTTGTTTCTCATTGACCTGATTTAAGGACAGGGGAGGGGAGGAGAGGAGAGGGGCAGAGAGGAGAGGAGAGGGGCAGAGAGGAGAGGAGAGGGGCAGAGAGGGGCAGAGAGGAGAGGAGAGGAGAGTAGAGGAGAGGAGAGGAGAGGAGAGGAGAGGAGAGGAGAGGAGAGGAGAGGAGAGGGGCGGAAGATTTTGGACTAAACCATCTGTGTTGGAAACCCACCATGAGTTTCTCTGATATTGTGTTAAACCAGAGGAGTAAACCAGCCCAGACCTACTGTATCATGTGACAAAAGCAATAAGACCACCTTCAGCCAAGCAGAGATGAGATTAAACACACAAGATTCCTGAATGGTTGAGAGGAGTTAACACAGGACCTGAATGGTTGAGAGGAGTTAACACAGGGCCTGAATGGTTAAGAGGAGTTAACACAGGGCCTGAATGGTTGAGAGGAGTAAACACAGGGCCTGAATGGTTGAGAGGAGTAAACACAGGGCCTGAATGGTTGAGAGGAGTTAACACAGGACCTGAATGGTTAAGAGGAGTTAACACAGGGCCTGAATGGTTAAGAGGAGTTAACACAGGGCCTGAATGGTTGAGAGGAGTAAACACAGGGCCTGAATGGTTGAGAGGAGTTAACACAGGGCCTGAATGGTTAAGAGGAGTTAACACAGGACCTGAATGGTTAAGAGGAGTTAACACAGGACCTGAATGGTTAAGAGGAGTTAACACAGGGCCTGAATGGTTAAGAGGAGTTAACACAGGGCCTGAATGGTTAAGAGGAGTTAACACAGGGCCTGAATGGTTGAGAGGAGTTAACACAGGACCTGAATGGTTGAGAGGAGTTAACACAGGACCTGAATGGTTAAGAGGAGTTAACACAGGGCCTGAATGGTTAAGAGGAGTTAACACAGGGCCTGAATGGTTAAGAGGAGTTAACACAGGGCCTGAATGGTTAAGAGGAGTTAACACAGGGCCTGAATGGTTGAGAGGAGAAACGGCTAAAAGGAAAAAAGTCACAGGCATTTATCCTCCTCTGATCCCCACCACAGAAGCTTTAGAGACATAATCCCAAATTACACTGTGGGAGAAAGCACCCACCACCAGGGCCTAATGGCCTGTGACCAGATTACACTGCCTGAGACCCACCCAGATGTAATGGAGCGTGACCAGATTACACTGTCTGAGACCCATCCAGATGTAATGGAGCGTGGCCAGATTACACTGTCTGAGACCCATCCAGATGTAATGGAGCGTGGCCAGATTACACTGTCTGAGACCCACCCAGATGTAATGGAGCGTGGCCAGATTACACTGTCTGAGACCCATCCAGATGTAAAAGAGCATGACCAGATTACACTGTCTGAGACCCATCCAGATGTAAAGGAGCATGACCAGATTACACTGTCTGAGACCCACCCAGATGTAATGGAGCGTGACCAGATTACACTGTCTGAGACCCATCCAGATGTAATGGAGCATGACCAGATTACACTGCCTGAGACCCACCCAGATGTAATGGAGCATGACCAGATTACAGTGCCTGAGACCCACCTGTAGTGAGGATATGGAGGATATGTGATCTCCCCAGGGTAGTAAAGCCATTCATGGACGTTTCATGCCATGGACCAGGATAAAAGGGTGTGACGGAGGATAGCTGGAGAGGAGTGTGTGGTCTCTGATTCTGGTCCAGGGGACTAGTGTCCTTACACACAAGCACACACACATGCACACATACACTGCGCCAGACCACAGCCAGGGGTGGCAGGTGCAGTGCCATCGGGATATTAAACAGTATCAGCACAGACGCAGTGCGTGCGTGCGTGCGTGCATGCGTGCGTGCGTGCGTGCGTGAACGTGTGTGTGTGTGTGTGTGTGTGTGTGTGTGTGTGTGTGTGTGTGTGTGTGTGTGTGTGTGTGTGTGTGTGTGTGTGTGTGTGTGTGTGTGTGTGTGTGTGTTATCGAGAGGAAGGGCTAGATCTTCTCCTTTAATCTTACCCGAGGATACAGCTTAACACACAAAAAGTAAATATTCCATCTTTTGTTGGACTGAAACCAATAAAGGTGTAGAACAGCGTGTCATGCTGCATTGTGAGGTGTCAGGCAGATAGATTCAGATGAAAATAATGAAAACAGCTGGGGTCTGATCTCATCGTGGTACATTCTAATAACAGGAACTTGTTATCCTTAGTGTTTAATACATTTAGGGAATATGCTTTTCTGACACTGCACGGAGTACAATGTCTCGTCGGCCTTGGTTGGATGTTTGATGCGTCAATAGCATATTATAGACTTTGTATTACATTTATAGATTAGAGAATCATAAAGAAAGCCCAGCATACTTTAAAGACCAGGATTGAGGGATACACAGTACTGCCTCTTCCCAGAGGCCTGAGCTTTTTGTTGTCACTACCCTCTGCACCATAGGAGCCACGGTTCAGGTCCCCAGTGCAGCTCTCACTCTCTCATGCTACAATATTGTATATACCGGTATTATGCTTGAAAATGCTTACAAAATACTGCGTGTCGACAAAATAGAGGATATATAGACTGTATTAAAGCAGTAAGTCACTACTGTATCCTCACACAGTGAGTGGATAAATGAAGTGAGGGGAGGTGACAGGCAGGATAACTCTCATAACTTTGATCATGCAATATTAATTCTGGATGTTTTATTCATGTGGGAGCAGCTAACGGAGCTCCAGGATGTGGCCTTTCCTTGTCTGCTCTACCTTCTCTCTCTCTCTCTCTCTCTCTCTCTCTCTCTCTCTCTCTCTCTCTCTCTCTCTCTCTCTCTCTCTCTCTGTCTCTCTCTCTGTCTCTCTCTCTCTCTCTCTCTCTCTCTCTCTCTCTCTCTCTCTCTCTCTCTCTCTCTCTCTCTCTCTGTCTCTCTCTATATATCTATCTCTTTCTCTCTGTCTCTCTCGCTCTCTCTCTCTCTTTCTCCACCTCTCTCTCGCTCTCTACCTCCCGAACTCTCCCTCTTCCTCTCCCTCTCCCTGGTTCCTACCAGGAGGTAAGCTTATTTTCTCTATCCACCTGCAAATCTCTCCTCCTCTTCCCCTCCAGCAACTATTCATCCCTCTCTCTTTCCACCTGTTTACAGTGTGACTGCCATTCTGATATAACCCACTATGCATGTACAGTATGGGTGATTTCTTACCATTTGAATCAAGGTGGTGCAGTTTTATGTGGTGAACTGTTGAAACTATTGTAGTTCTTAGGTTGGATCGATTGTCATGACAAAAGCGAGGGACAGGATGTTTATGTCAGGATGCCCACCCAACTGTCTTTGACTTACAAACAAGAGAATTACACTTTTAATAATATTGAGCATATATTTATCATTGTTCAGGCGAATTGGAGCGATTTAAGAGGCTACATCCAGCGATTTAAGAGCCTACATCCAGGGTGCAGCTGCAACATTTCCTGGGGTTCGCCAATTTCTATTGTTGCTTTATCCGGGGTTACAGCACCCTGGCTTCCCCCCTGTCAGTACTCACCTAGCCCAAGGTTCCGTTCACGTGGTCCCCAACTGCTGACCGGGCGTTCCGGTACCTCAAACATTGCTTCACCACAGCTCCCATCTGGGTTCATCCGGACCAATCTCGTCAGTTCGTGGTGGAGGCCGATGCTTCGGACATCGGAGTGGGGGCTGTCTTGTCCCAGTGTTCTGCCCTTGACCCCAAGATACATCCCAGCGCATTTTTCTCCCATCGCCTCAATGCCACAGAAAGGAACTACGATGTGGGGAAACGGGAGCCTCGCACGGTGAAGATGGCATTGGAGGAATGGAGGCAATGGCTGGAGGGGGCGGAACATCTGTTCACCTGGCGCCCATCGGACCCTGGCCTTTGTGCGACAGCGCTTTTGGTGGACAACCATCGCCGCTTGCACAGTTTGTGCACAGAACAAGACTCCTCGGCAAGCTCTAGCTTGTCTCCTCCAACCTCTGCCCATCCCCCACCGTCCCTGGTCTCACATTTCCCTGTACTTTGTCACGGGTCTTCCCCCGTCTGATTGCAACACTGCCATCCTGACCATGGAGGATCAGTTCTCCAAAGCCGCCCACTTCATTCCTCTCCCAAACGACCCTCTGCCAAAGAGACGGTCCAGCTCATGGTGCAGCACGTCTTCCGGATCCATGAACACTGCACGTGGACATGGCCTCCGACCGGGGTCCACAGTTCTCGCCCCAGTTCTGGAAGGCATTCTGCACCCTCATTGGGTCGTCGGCCAGGCTGTCCTCCGGGTTCCATCCCTCGTCCCACGACCAGTCGGAGTGAGCCAGCCAGGATCTCAAGACCACCTTGCTCTGCCTGGTCTCCGCCAACCCCACCACCTGGAGCCAGAAGCTTGTGTGGGTCGAATATGCCTGCAACACCCTTCCCTGCTCTGCCACGGGCCTATCTCCCTTCGCGTGTTCCCTGGGGATTCAGCCCCCAGATTGGCATACATTCTGCCCAGATTTTTGATCGCCACTGTCGTCGTACCTGGAGGAGAGCCCAGCCGGCCCTCCTCAAGACCACCTCCAGCTATCGACGACAAGCGGATCGCCATCAGACCCCTGCTCCCCGGTATTGTCTCGGGCAGAAGGTACGGCTCTCCACCCAGGATCTGCCCCTTCAGGTGGAGTCTCGCAAACTGTCCCCCCGGTTTATCGGCCCTTTCCCCATATCCAAAGTAATTAGTCCCTCTGCTGTTCGTCTTCTGTTGCCCCGTACCCTTCGTATACACCCCACCTTTCATGTGTCCCGTGTCAAGCTTCTGTCTCACAGTCCCTTGTCTTCCATTTCCAGGCCCACCCCTCCTCCCCATGTCGTCGATGGCCATCCGGCAAACATGGTGAGACGCCTCCTGAGAGTTCGACCACAGGGCAGGGGTTTCCAGTACCTGGTTGACTGGGAGGGTTATGGACCGGAGGAGAAGTGCTGGGTCCCGGCTAGAGACATCCTGGACCCAGCCCTCATCGCCGACTTCCACAGCCAGCACCCCGGTCAACCAGGTATGCGCCCAGGTAGGATGCCAGGTGGCGCCCCTAGAGGGGGGGTACTGTCACGCCCTGATCTGTTTCACCGGTCTTTGTGCTTGTCTCCACCCCCTCCAGGTGTCGACCATCTTCCCCATTATCCCTATGTACTTATACCTGTGTTTTCGGTTTGTTTGTTGCCAGTTCGTCTTGTTTGTCAAGCTTACCAGCGTTTGTCCTGTCAGCTCCTGTTTTTCCCCAGCCTCTCTTATCTCGCCCTCCTGGTTTTTGACCCTTGCCTGTCCTGACCTTGAGCTCGCCCACCTGTCCACTCAGCCTGCCCCTGAGCCTGCCTGCCATCCTGTACCTTTGCCCCTATCTGGATTTCCGACCTCTGCCTGACCCTGAACCTGCCTGCCGTCCTGTACCTTTGCCTCTGTTGCTGTAATTAACATTGTTACTTCGACACGGTCTGCATCTGGGTTTTACCTTATCCTGATAATGCAGTTTCAGAAAAGCATATTCCCTAAATGTATTAAACACTAAGGATAACAAGTTCCTGTTATTAGAATGTACCACGATGAGATCAGACCCCAGCTGTTTTCATTATTTTCATCTGAATCTATCTGCCTGATACCTCACAATGCAGCATGACACGCTGTTCTACACCTTTATTGATTTCAAAAGATGGAATATTAACTTTTTGTGTGTCGAGCTGTATCCTGGGGTAAGATTACAGGAGAAGATCTAGCCTCTCCTCTCAACAACACACACACACACTTAGCTCATACAACATGGTCATGGAGGTCAATCCTTCATCACTGACATATTGATGCATCGATCCCCCTTATCCTTATGAAAATTAACTGTAAATACAGAAAAAGAATGGAGAGGGATGATAGAAAAAGATAAGTGAAGAGAGAGGGCGGGGTGTTACCGTGTGAGAGAGAGAAGGAGGTGGAGAGAAAAAGAGAGTAAGTGACAAGGAGATGAAGAGAAGAGGAAAGGAGAGAGAGAGAGAGAGAGAGAGAGAGGGAGAGAGAGAGAGAGAGAGAGAGAGAGAGAGAGAGAGAGAGAGAGAGAGAGAGAGAGAGAGAGAGAGAGAGAGAGAGAGAGAGAGAGAGAGAGAGAGAGAGAGAGAGAGAGAGAGAGAGAGAGAGAGAGAGAGAGAGAGAGAGAGAGAATGACCGAGGTAAATGCGGTTGATTGGGTTCTTTTGAAGTGAATCCCCATTAGTACATAACATTACAGAAAAGCAGCCGGCCTCCGCTCCACCAAGCCCCACAATTACACCCAGCTGTTCCATCCACCATCAGCTTGATAGTCACTATCTGTCCAACATACACTGTCATTAAACTGATGCATCCATCCAACACCACCTTTCTGTCCGGCAGCCATTTGCATGCCGCTCAAAGACAAGCGTTTATGGCCGTTTGTAGAGACGAGTCGTCAGACAGAGAACAAAGAGGAAAGTAGTGCAATGCCCGTAATGGGACACACACACACTCTGCTCCCATTATTACTGTAGACAGCCCCTCAGAGGTGAACACAACCTTGGCTCGGAAAACGGCCCAATTTATTTGTCTCTCTCCCCTGGAAATCATTTCTCATGCAATTATGTCTTATTTCTTTGGTGTGCTTCATATGACAGGGTCAAGCTTCAACCAGATTGTATTTGACTTCTTTCTCCAACTCATTGCACGTTCAGCATGCAAACTGAAATCAATTATGATGCCATAGAGCAAGGTTTCCCAAACTCAGTCTTGTTTTGTGCCCTAGCACTACAAAGCTGATTCAAATCATCAAAGCTTGATGATGAGTTGGTTATTTGAATCAGCTGTGTAGTGCAAGGTCAAAAGCTAAACGTGCCCCCAGGGGAGACCCCAGGACCGAGTTTAAGAAACCCTGGCATAGAGGGCTTCTGTACTGATAGGTGCCAGACTTATACCCTCCCAAACGGGAATGTTTTACTGACCAGCTGAGAAAAATAAATGCCTTGAATTGTAATCAGGGAATAAACAAAATCCTTAAGAAATGAACGGTTTAATTGAAACATTGGCTTTAATGAAACTCCTCCTGAGAGACTTAATTAAAGACGTCACCTTTTGTTTTCCACATGAAACTCAAGCTGACATGCAGATCTTCTCAGCTCAGCCCTGGTAGATTGTTGCTAATGTTGCTGTTGTAATTGTTGTTGTCATTGTATTTGTTGATGCTTATTGGAGCTGGGATACTCTTCATTCTGTATCGCTGAACATAGAAATGTAAAGGGGATTTCCTACTGAGCCGACATCGGAAGAGTTTACAGGGAACGCGGGAACATTGCCTTCAAATTTCAATCACGCTGTAACACTACATTTTTGCCATACGAATAGAATAGAGCCCTTAACCTTGTCAGTCGTATACATGGTAAACGCAATGCCAACCATTTACATTGTTTTGGTTGTGTGTTTTTGGTTTCTCATTAACTGGTAAGCCTGGGTCAGACAGGACAGAGCGACACAACTTAGGCCAAAACATAACACCAGAAGAGAAAATAATTTACTGGGGTTTCTTTTTTTTTCTCCCCCAAGAAAGAAGGTTTTAATATTCAAGCAATTTTAGTATATCAGGCTTCTCCTCCAATGCTTTGACAGGTCTCTGGCCTTATCGCTGCAGAGAAGGAAATTATAGCTCTATCTTCTGCCCCAGAAGCCATGTCAACCCAGCACGGTCACACACACCCACTGCCCCTCCCCCTTCAGTCCCACCACCCAACCTGCTCCAATTACATCTGTTTATTCATTTATTGTGAAACAGTTACAAAAGTTGCAAAAGTACTGATGCATAAAACTATTTACATTAGCCCATAAAACAAATAGTAATAGTTAAAGCCAGGAAGTAATACTGAGAGATACAAACACAATCTGAGGCTCAGGGGTCATAGTGTGCTTTCCCTTCCTTTCTGGAACTCATGGAGTAGTGAAGATAGAGGACTCACTCACTCACTCACTCACTCACTCGGTCACTCACTCACTTAGTCTGTCTGTCTGTCTGTCTGTCTGTCTGTCTGTCTGTCTGTCTGTCTGTCTGTCTGTCTGTGTCTGTCCGTCAAGCGGTTCATGACCACTTGACGACACTAACCTGAGGTCTTGAGAGACAGATGGAGAGAAGGTGGTGAGAGAATTATTATTAATATGATAGTGAAGGGACACCAGTTGATGTGAAGTGAAGACGCATCAACATCACACACAGGCCAAATGTAATTATGGCACAAAGAGACCTATCTCATTGATGATGGGTTAATTTGATCAGTTCTGGCGGAGGGAAGCAGCTTTTATTAAATGCCCATTTCAGCAGAGGCTGGTGTTTAGCGTTGGAGGATGTGGATGAGCGGCGAGGCGCAAAGAGGGAAACTCCACTTACACATACCAGCCATACCACACTACCCCCGTCTCCCCCTGCCCACCCTCCTTCAACTAACACTATATACAGTACATCCCATTGCCTTTGTCTCTTCACTGTATACAGGGTTACTGGGAAACCTCTCGCTACATCTCCATGTCTCCAGGCCTACATCTGTAATGATCCATAAAAAGTCCTAAAACATTTCACCAATATCCATATTAGATAAACACATCACTTCACAGGTTGTATCATTTTAATTTCCCAAATCTTTTCATGCAAACATCATAGTCTGATCTGGTTCCGTGGCCCATTGCACAACAATCACAGACACCCACACCTTGACTCAGCCCTGTCTACTCTGAAACCCACACCTTGACTCAGCCCTGTCTTCTCTGACACCCACACCTTGACTCAACCCTGTGTTCTCTGACACCCACACCTTGACTCAGCCCTGTCTTCTCTGACACCCACACCTTGACTCAGCCCTGTCTTCTCTGACACCCACACCTTGACTCAACCCTGTCTTCTCTGACACCAACACCTTGACTCAGCCCTGTCTTCTCTGACACCCACACCTTGACTCAGCCCTGTCTTCTCTGACACCCACACCTTGACTCAGCCCTGTCTTCTCTGACACCCACACCTTGACTCAGCCCTGTCTTCTCTGACACCCACACTTTGACTCAGCCCTGTCTTCTCTGACACCCACACCTTGACTCAGCCCTGTCTACTCTGACACCCACACCTTGACTCAGCCCTGTCTTCTCTGACACCCACACTTTGACTCAGCCCTGTCTTCTCTGAAACCCACACCTTGACTCAGCCATGTCATCTCTGCACAATGTTAGTTCAGAATCAGGGTGGGTCTGCCACAGAGACACAGGTGGCTGAGGTCTAATCCTGTAGCAGCTTCAACCAGTCTGAAACATTCTTGGCCTGCTGATCAATCGATAACTTTCACCAAACCCCAGATCCAGGATCCAGGCTAGCAATGTGGGCGAGGTGTGGGGGCGGTGAGGCTGCTGGGGGTAGGGTTAGGGTTAAGCGGGGGGGGTTGGAGATCCCAGCTAAGGGGATCTTGAGACGCCTTCCCATGCTGCTCCACGCCATTACAATATGAGAACAGCAGGAATCCAAGGGGGATCACTCTCTCTTATATCCTAGAACCACTCCCAATTCAATCTAGGAGGTTTCTCTCCTCAAATAAGGCGTATTGATTAACAGGCTTCTTGCAGGAGTCAACAGGACAGAGTGGAGGGCAGGCAGGGTGGAGGAAGGTTAACGCTGGCAGTTAACGCTGGTTCAAACCACCACGTCCCAGTTTTTAGTTAATTTTTTACCTTGCCCATAAAATACATCCTGTTTATATGATACTCTGCCATAAAGCCTCTTCCTGAACGCTGAGATATGATGGAGGGAAAAGAACTGAAGCAAAACAGCGCATTAAAAGGTTTGTCAGGTGGGGGAGATAGGAGCAGCAGGGAAATAACGAAAGGAAAATGACATTTAGAACCTGCTGTATGCACAGGGAGATAGCCGCTCTTCATTGAAGTGTGGCGGAACGGAGACATTTCTCGAAAAGGAGCTCCCTCCTCCCCCATAGAGGCTTTGTTTTTACTGTATTCTGTGTGGGAGTAAGACAGAGAGAGAGAGAGAGCGAGAGAGAGAGAGAGAGAGAGAGAGAGCGAGAGAGAGAGAGAGCGAGAGAGATGGGGAGAGAGCGGGAGAGAGACAGAGGTAGAGAGAGAGAGGGAGAGAGAGGGAAGGGTAGGGAGATGAAGAGAGAGAGAGAGACAGAGCGTCAGACAGAGAAAAAAATGGCCATAATTCACAATACTAGTTAATTAATTTAAAAAAGAATACACTACCATTCAAACGTTTGGGGTCACTTAGAAATATCTTTGTTTTTGAAAGAAAAGCAGATTTTTTTGTCCATTAAGATTACATCAAATTGATCAGAAATACAGTGTAGACGTTGTTAATGTTGTAAATGACTATTGTAGCTGGAAACGACTGATTTTTTATGGAATATCTACATAGGCGTACTGTGGCCCATTATCAGAAACCATCACTCCTGTGTTCCAATGGCACGTTGTGTTAGCTAATCCAAGTTTATCATTTTAAAAGGCTAATTGATCATTAGAAAACCCTTTTGCAATTATGTTAGCACAGCTGAAAACTGTTGTTCTGATTAAAGAAGCAATAAAACTGGCCTTTTTTATTTTTATTTTATCAGGTAAGTTGACTGAGAACACGTTCTCATTTGCAGCAACGACCTGGGGAATAGTTACAGGGGAGAGGAGGGGGATGAATGAGCCAATTGTAAAGTGGGGGTTATTAGGTGACCATGATGGTTTGAGGGCCAGATTGGGAATTTAGCCAGGACACCGGGGTTAACACCCCTACTCGTACGATAAGTGCAATGGGATCTTTAATGACCTCAGAGAGTCAGGACACCCGTTTAACGTCCCATCCGAAAGACGGCACCCTACACAGGGCAGTGTCCCCAATCACTGCCCTGGGGCATTGGGATATTTTTTTAGACCAGAGGAAAGAGTGCCTCCTACTGGCCCTCCAACACCACTTCCAGCAGCATCTGGTCTCCCATCCAGGGACTGACCAGGACCAACCCTGCTTAGCTTCAGAAGCACGCCAGCAGTGGTATGCAGGGTGGTATGCTGCTGGCCTTCTTTAGACTAGTTGAGTATCTGGAGCATCAGCATTTGTGGGTTCAATTACAGTCTCAAAATTCGATTACAGAAACAAAGAATTTTCTTCTGAAACTAGTCAGTCTATCCTTGTTCTGAGAAATTAAGGCTATTCCATGTGAGAAATTGCCAGAAACTGAAGATCTCGTACAACGCTGTGTACGAGATCTGTCTCCCTTTACAGAACGGCACAAACTGGCTCTAACCAGAATAGAAAGAGGAGTGGGAGGCCCCGGTGCACAACTGAGCAAGAGGACAAGTACATTAGAGTGTCTAGTTTGAGAAGCAGATGCCTCACAAGTCCCTAACTGGCAGCTTCATTAAATAGTACCCGCAAAACACCAGTCTCAACATCAACAGTGAAGACGCTGTTGATGCATTTCTTTCAAAAACAAGGAAATGTCTAAGTGACCCCAAACTTTTGAATAGTAGTGTATATATATAGAAGAAGGCATTAATCAAATAATTGTCTTATTTCTGCTGACATTTGCCAACGGGAGAAAAACCAAAGGCCCATTTTCCATAACCAATGCATTCTGCAGCAGCAAAGACCAAAAAGGAGACATTTTGTTTTTATTTGCACGTACATTACGGTTTGATGTGCTGCTAGGATCATTGGCCACTTTCAGTTGTGTTTATTTTTCTCTCCACAATCCCCCCTGGCCTGAGCTATAATGGTAAGGTACAGTATCATCTCTGGGGAATCTCTGAGGCATGTCTGTTTGTCTTCCATGGCTTGGTGGTCGCCATCTCCTTCCGAATCCCCATCCTCAGTGACTGATGCCTTGTCGCCAGTCTCCTGCTCTATCCCCCTAATGACGAGGCTACAGCCATAATAGCTGACGAGTGCATATTAGAACAGGCATGGTAATCCTCGCTTTTCCACCTCTCCAACATTATATTGGCTCTGTCCTTGGGGATAGGACTAGGGATGAAAGTCATCTGTGACTGGGCCAAGGAAGCTTCATACCACCCTGCATCCCACTACTGGCTAATACAAAGGGCCGTACACACTAGCCTCTGCAGCTCCTTGCGGACTGATGCCAAGCAGTTGCCATACCAAGCGGTGATGAAGCCAGTCAAGATGCTCTCAATGGTGCAGCTGTAGACATTTTTGAGGATCTGAGGCCCCATGCCAAATATTTTCAGCCTCTTAAGGGACAAGAGGCGTTATCATGCCTTCTTCACAACTGTGTTGGTGTTTGTGGACCATGATAATTCCTTAGCGATGTGGATGTCAATGTGGATGTCAATGTGGATGTCAATGTGGATGTCAATGTGGATGTCAATGTGGATGTCAATGTGGATGTCAATGTGGATGAGGGCGTGCTCGGCATTCCGTTTCCTGTAGTCGACAATCAATTTGCTGACGTTGAGGGAGAGATTGTTGTCCTGGCACCACACTGCCTGGTCACTGACCTCCTCCCTATAGGCTATCTCATCATTGTCGGTGATCAGGCCTACCACCCTTGTGTCGTGCCTGGACAACCTTAATGAGTCGTGCCTGGCCACGCAGTTGTGGATGAACAAGGAGTACTGGAGGGGACTAAGCATGCACCCCTGTGGGGCCACGGTGTTAAGGGTCAGCATGGCGGAGGGGTTGTTGCCTACCCTCACCACCTAGGGTCTGCCTGTCAGGAGGTCCAGGATCCATATGCAGAGGGAGGTGTTCAGCCCCAGGGTCCTGAGCTTAGTGATGAGTTTTAGATATGTTTCTTACTAAGTGACAGAGTACCACACATACTGTACATACAGTATGTCTGTCTCAAACTGGAACTCTAAACATACATGAATATGAACACATTGCACAAAGACATAAACACATTTATACACACATACACACACATCCAGTCATGCATGCAGGCATGTAGAAACACACTCTTAGTATATCTTAGTATGTGCTGTATTTAGTGTACAGTGTGCCCTTCACGTGTGCTTGTGCTCAGTGTAAGCGAGTATGTAGTATATATGTGTGTAACTAAATTCAGGCATTAAGCTGTGTATGTTTGTGTCAGTGCAGTCTACATCACCATACCACATCCAGCAAGGTGGAACATTTTTCTCATAGGTAATGAACGTGAACAGAGTGAGCATGGTGGAACGAATCCCAGAGGTAATGGATGTGAACAGAGTGAGCATGATGGAACGTATCCCAGAGGTAATGGATGTGAACAGAGTGAGCATGGTGGAACGTTTCCCAGAGGTAATGGATGTGAACAGAGTGAGCACGATGGAATGTATCCGAAAGGTAATGGATGTGAACAGAGTGAGCATGGTGGAACGTATCCGAAAGGTAATGGATGTGAACAGAGTGAGCATGGTGGAACGTATCCGAAAGGTAATGGATGTGAACAGAGTGAGCATGATGGAATGTATCCGAAAGGTAATGGATGTGAACAGAGTGAGCATTGTGGAACGTATCCCAGAGGTAATGGATGTGAACAGAGTGAGCATGATGGAATGTATCCGAAAGGTAATGAATGTGAACAGAGTGAGCATGATGGAATGTATCCGAAAGGTAATGGATGTGAACAGAGTGAGCATGGTGGAACGTTTCCCAGAGGTAATGGATGTGAACAGAGTGAGCATGGTGGAACGAATCCCAGAGGTAATGGATGTGAACAGAGTGAGCATGGTGGAACGAATCCCAGAGGTAATGGATGTGAACAGAGTGAGCATGGTGGAACATTTCCCAGAGGTAATGGATGTGAACAGAGTGAGCATGGTGGAACGAATCGCAGAGGTAATGGATGTGAACAGAGTGAGCATGGTGGAACGAATCCCATAGGTAATGGATGTGAACAGAGTGAGCATGATGGAATGTATCCGAAAGGTAATGGATGTGAACAGAGTGAGCATGGTGGAACGTATCCCAGAGGTAATGAACGTGAACAGAGTGAGCATGGTGGAACGAATCCCAGAGGTAATGGATGTGAACAGAGTGAGCATGGTGGAACGAATCCCAGAGGTAATGGATGTGAACAGAGTGAGCATGATGGAATGTATCCGAAAGGTAATGGATGTGAACAGAGTAAGCATGGTGGAACGTATCTGAAAGGTAATGGATGTGAACAGAGTGAGCATGATGGAATGTATCCCAGAGGTAATAGATGTGAACAGAGTGAGCATGATGGAATGTATCCGAAAGGTAATGGATGTGAACAGAGTGAGCATGGTGGAACGTATCCCAGAGGTAATGGATGTGAACAGAATGATCATGGTGGAACGTATCCCAGAGGTAATGGATGTGAACAGAGTGAGCATGGTGGAACGTTTCCCAGAGGTAATGGATGTGAACAGAGTGAACATGGTGGAACGAATCCCAGAGGTAATGGATGTGAACAGAGTGAGCATGGTGGAACGTTTCCCAGAGGTAATGGATGTGAACATAGTGAGCATGGTGGAACATTTCCCAGAGGTAATGGATGTGAACAGAGTGAGCATGGTGGAACGTTTCCCAGAGGTAATGGATGTGAACAGAGTGAGCATGGTGGAACGTTTCCCAGAGGTAATGGATGTGAACAGAGTGAGCATGGTGGAACATTTCCCAGAGGAAATGGATGTGAACAGAGTGAGCATGGTGGAACGTTTCCCATAGGTAATGGATGTGAACAGAGTGAGCATGGTGGAACGTTTCCCAGAGGTAATGGATGTGAACAGAGTGAGCATGGTGGAACGTTTCCCAGAGGTAATGGATGTGAACAGAGTGAGCATGGTGGAACGTTTCCCAGAGGTAATGGATGTGAACAGAGTGAGCATGGTGGAGCATTTCCCAGAGGTAATGGATGTGAACAGAGTGAGCATGGTGGAACGAATCCCAGAGGTAATGGATGTGAACAGAATGAGCATGGCATTGGAGAGTTGTGCTGTGCCCGCCTAGGCAAAACAGCAGCATGTTAGACACACACGTACTCACATACACATGCCAGCATGCACACACAAACAGCCTTGCCAGCAATGCACTTCATATCTCACTGCAGGGCTGTGTGACATTCATCAAGTACATGTCTCCTCACTGCGTTACCAATCACCAAACAGAACACATACACCAGTGTTTGATCGTTGTCTAGGACCATATCTGGGCAGCCAAAACCCAGTGGCCACTGTCTAAAAGATGGCATGTTGTTCTGCTCATAGTAACACACTGTAATTGAAATCCGATCAGAAGCACTTTGAGCTAAGGACCTGCAGTAATACAGTCTGATAGAACCCACTAATGTTCTGGCACTATAGTTCATCTGGATATGTTAGAGCAGGAATCATTAACTAGATTCAGCCGCGGGCCGATTCTTTCTTGAGCGGATGGTCTGGAAAATAAGTAAAAATTATTTGTAGACTGCAAATTGACTGCAAGCAGCCCAAAACAGATATAATATTTGACTAAAACATCATTTCTAACCTTGCCTAAATTTGCATAGGGTCATTTGTATAGGTCTCTCAAGTATGCGTGGGAATACTTGGGAACAAACTTCCAAAATGAAAATAACTTGGAGCTGATTTTCTGGTGTTTTTACAGTATTTTATGCCCAACAATAAAAAATAAATACAAATAATTAAAATAATGCTCATGATAAAAATGAAAATAATGAAAATGCTCAGAAAATATTATTTGGGGGGCCAAATAAAACTACCCTCGAACCAAATTCGTGCTGCGGGCTGCCAGTTGCATAACCCTGCGTTAGATGGTGCTTGGGTTAAACGACATGGTCACTAAAGTCTTCTTTGATATATTATCTTCTGTCTTGTGCATGCTTTGTTCCATGGGATATCTTTAGAATACCTTCACCAGGGCCATGTTCGGCATGACACACTGTGTCAAAAAGCTTTGCAACAGAAAACAGGAATCTGTATTTTTATTGGACTAATTCAGGTGGTACCTCAGTCCATTTCACTTCGTTTTCTCCCTACTGGTCACCACCCATATTTTCAGTTAGTGGAGGGACTGACTCGGATATTCTCCCCACCTTTCTAACTTACTGACAGACAGTGGCCATGGAAGAAGGATGTGATATTTTGTGGGCTGTCTGTTAGCGGTATGATGAAGTGATCTGTCCAATAGTGTCTGTGTTACACAGCGTCTGAGAACTGCATCCCAGTCTGCCTGCACCAGCCCCATGCTGCATACCAAATACAGATGAAACACTGTGTATGTCTGAAATGGCACCCTATTCCCTTTATAGTGCACTACTTTTGACAAGGGCCCATAGGGCTCTGGACAGAATCAGTGCACTATATAGGGAGGGAATAGTGTGCCATTTGGGCCAGAGACTATCTCATAGTGGTGTGGATGGGTGTGTAGAGTGAATCATGAATAATGGATCAGAGAGTCACCTCAGATACACACTGAGTTATCATGGAGTATATTAAAGCTATAGTAATAAACATGGTGATAATACTGTATGTTTTTTAGGGAAAGATGGTTATTCATACTAGGGAAGGTGAAAAGTCGAACTAGACAGTCATTCCATTGTTTTAGTAGTACTCTGAAGAATCCTTGTAACACAACCTTAATTGCTCTATATGTCTGTCAATGGATGTTAAATCTCAAAACAATCAAAATGTTAATTGTAGATACAGAACATGAATACTTCTATTTGATATTCTACCACATGCCTACAACCGCAGAAAGTGTTATCAAAAGTAAAGAACATTGTAAATGCTATTATATGGGTTTTGCTCCAGTAACAGCTGTGCCAGTTTATGGAAACATCCCTTTTGAGCCCAATAAAATGTAATCGACAGCTGGAGGATGGTTTTAGAATGTATTTTGTGTTTTAAGTTAACAAGGCTATTTGATAAATAGCTGCATCTAATTGGTAGATATCTATTCCATCTCCATGAATGAACAGGGATTATGTCCTTGCATGCTGATATCCACAGAGACTTAGGCCTTGTATACACATATAACTGTAGTGGTTAAGGCTTTTAGAAGAAGTGACTGGGTGAATATCAAGAGTCTTTCCTCAATTCCTAGCGTCTTTTCTCCTTCTCAAAACATCAGAGGTGAGGAGAGCATTGGCAGGGAAGATCCTCTCATTCATTGCTCTCCTTCCTCCCAACTTAGAGAAAGAGAGGTGAGAGAGAGAGTATGGGAGGAAAGGACATGGCAGAGCCTCCAGATGTGTCTTATCCTCCTCTTCCTGCTCCAGCCATTCTATTATGCAGATGAAGAGTTTTATCCTAATGGAAAAACCATTAGGGTAAATATTATGCAAATGAAGAGGTCCATTGCTTTCAACTCTGTTTCAGCGGCCTACGGGTTAGATAATGAGCTTTTATGTGTTCATGGAATTACAGTTAGACTGCAAAATCTGGACGATGGATGGAAGTAACCAGCTAGGGAATTTAAAAAGGTTCATACTTAAACACTCGCCTGAAATAAGTAGCAGTAAAAAAAAATACATGCATGTGTCACGTTCTGACCTTAGTTCTTTTGTTATTTCTTTGTTTTAGTATGGTCAGGGCGTGAGTTGGGTGGGTTATCTATGTTCATTTTTCTATGTTGGTTTTTGCGTTTGGCCTGGTATGATTCTCAATCAGAGGCAGGTGTCGTTAGTTGTCTCTGATTGAGAATCATACTTAGGTAGCCTTTTTCCACCTGTGTTTCGTGGGTGTTTATTTTCTGTCTTTGTGTATGTCACCAGACAGGACTGTTTCGTTTCGTGTCATTCTCGTTTGTTTTGTTGTTTTGTTCGAGTATTCGTTTTCTTTAAAAGGCATAATGAATACTTACCACGCTGCACCTTGGTCCTCCTCTCTTTCTCCCAACGACGATCGTTACAGTATGTCAGTTTCTACAGTATAGTCTCTGGTAATTGGAATAGGGTTTTGATCAAACGTATTGTACTGTACAGTGCCAAACCTTCAGTTGTATGTTTTTTGGTGTTGCTACATGAACATTCAATGGCTACATAACATAGCTACAAACTAAAGTAGACAGGCACAAGAGGTTGAGAAAATGTGTCCACATTATCTGTTCCACTCATGTGTGTTTATAGTGCTCATGAAGGGGAATCCACATTATGTAATAATTCTGGATATGAAACAACAGTAAGAATTTTGTCATTGACATTTAGCCATTGTATAGAAAATATGGAGTAATGAAATGAAACAAATATTCCATAAAGTTTATCAATGTATTTGCACACCGTTGTGGGCAATGTTTGCATGCTTTGTCTCCATATTGCATTTTCAGAATCCAACAGCAAAAGGATTTTGTACAGCTTGGATTGAACAGTTGCCATCATCCTTAAATTATTCCGATGTCTAAAAGCTTATAATAATTCTTGGCATTAATTTATGAGGCGGCGTTGAACCAAAGCTTAATGTGTTAAGGGAATAACAATTAATTTGCGGGGCTGATTGATGTCAGGAAAACAAATTTTGTCCCCCAGAAATAAAAAAGTCTCTGACACCTTCAACAGCAACCCACATGTTACAGTGTTGCTGTAATCTCATTAACAGGAGAGAATTTATAGTAAGCTCTCTCAATGTCTTCACTGCTCTATAGGACTGGGTAGCTATACATAGTCACATACAGTCCAATGGAAACAGACAACTCTGTCTGAACATAGCATGGATTTTCTCCTCCGCTTGGAGCAGTCCTGTTAGTACATGTTGTAACTACTGTATGTCACGACTTCCGCCGAAGTCGGTACCTCTCCTTGTTCGGGCGGCGTTCGGCGGTCGACGTCACCGGTCTTCTAGCCATCGCCGATCCACCTTTCATTTTCCATTTGTTTTGTCTTGTTTTACATTTACATTTTAGTCATTTAGCAGACGCTCATATCCAGAGCGACTTACAGTAGAGTGCATACATTTTTATTACATTTTTACATACTGAGACAAGGATATCCCTACCGGCCAAACCCTCCCTAACCCGGACGACGCTATGCCAATTGTGGTCGCCCCACGGACCTCCCGGTTGCGGCCGGCTGCGACAGAGCCTGGGCGCGAACCCAGCCCAGCCTGGGCGTGAACCCAGAGACTCTGGTGGCGCAGCTAGCAGACAGTTGTTTTCCCACACACCTGGTTTTCATTCCCTCATCAGTTGTCGTGTATTTAACCCTCTGTTTCCCCCATGTCTGTGTGTGAAATTGTTTGTTGTAAAGTACTTGTGCACTCTGACTGGTTCGCGACGGGATATTTTGTACACATATTTTGTTGTTCTGCCGTTGGTTTTGCATATTAAACTGCTCCGGTTATTACCCAGTTCTGCTCTCCTGCGCCTGACTTCCCTGCAGCCAGTCACGCACCCCTTACACTGTAGATGTTCCTACACACTACCATCAAACTGGTATGTTGGAAGTAAAGCAATGCAGACACAGAACACAATTCAGACATTCTGCCTAACCCTGCTCCCATCCAGCCTGGATGGGATTTAGAGCAGACTGCTAATAATAACACTAATTGAGCAATGGCCTCGTGAAAGCATGCATCCTTCCAAATGCAACTATTTGCATCACAACATTCTCAAACATGGAATCCTTTAACTATTTCTTCTACAAACATTTTCAGTGGTGGCAAAAGTACTAAATTGTTATACTGTACTTGAGTAAAAGTAAAGATAACTTTAATAGAAAATGACTCAAGTAAAAGTGAAAGTCATACAGTAAAATACTACTTGAGTAAAAGCCTAAAACGTATAGTGGTGAGAAAGTACTACATTTTCACACTTGAGTTAAAGGAAATGCCATACATCAAATTCCTCATATAAAAACTTCTTATGGCTGCAGGGGCAGTAATGATTAGCTTGGATGAAAGGTGCCCAGAGGTGCCCATAGTAAACTGCCTGCTCCTCAGTCCCAGTTGCTAATATATGCATATTATTAGTAGTATTGGATAGAAAACACTCTGAAGTTTCTAAAACTGTTTGAATAATGTCTGTGAGTATAACATAACTCATATGGCAGGAAAAAACCTGAGAAGAAATTCAAACAGGAAGTGGGAAATCTGAGGTTGGTCGATTTTCAACCCAGCCCCTATTGAATACAAAGTGGGATATGGATCTGTTTGTACTTCCTACGGCTTCCACTAGATGTCAACAGTCTGTAGAACCTTGGCTGATGCCTCTACTGTGAGGTGGGGCCGAAGCAATCGGACACTTTGGTGGGATTAACAACAAGATTACCTTTAAAATGGTATAAGATACATATATGTTTGAGGAATTTTAATTATGAGATTTCTGTTGTTTGAATTTGGCGCCCTGCACTTTCACTGGCTGTTGTCATATCATCCCGTTAACGAGATTGCAGCCATAAGAAGTTTTAAGCAAACCAGACAACACCATTTTTACATTTATTACGGACAGCCAGGGGCACACTCCAACACACAGAGATCATTTACAAACACAAGTATTTGTGTTTATTGAGTCTGCAATATCAGCGGCATTAGGGATGACAACGCGTTATATTGAACAGTGCGTGCATTGTACCATATTGCTGTCCTGCCTGAGCTGTGAAATGTAACTTTTGGGTGTCAGGGAAAATGTATTGGAGTAAAAAGGACACCATTTCTTTAGGAATATAATGGAGTAAACGTAAAAGTTGTACAGATACTCCAAAAAACTTCTTAACTAGTATTTCAAAGTATTTTTGCTTAGTTATTTTACACCACTGAAAAATGCTCTCTTCCTAATGCCTGGTTTGGTTGGAGTAAAATCACTGACCTAGAAAAGTGATAGTCTATTTTTAAAGACATAAAGGCTTCACTAGCAACCCTATTAGAGAGGACTATAATCTAATTAATCATCAGAAGCTAATTTATTTATTTACTGAGTTGTATTGACAGCAGACTCTACAATGAGTCAGCACAATTGATCTATAGTTGTTATACTTAAGAAAAAGATGTCAAACAAAATACAAATATGGAGATATGAATTATGGGGCTTTTCTTGTACTGTTTGTATGACTATTCCGAGGTAGTTTGCTGCATTAAGGTCTCCCACGGTTTAATTTGAGCAATTCAGGCACGATCTTACTTTTGGCTTCAGCCATTTGTGGCTGAGATTCAATAGAGTCTAGACAAGACTATTGTCATGGAATATCACATCAGACAATTACCATTGATTTCTGAGCTATTGTGCAATATCGTTTTGTGTGTTCACTCCTGCCTGTACACTGTCATTCAACAACTCTACAATCACAACCAAAGCGAACGCACCATGCTCTCATAGATAGAGTACACTTTGAGAGGAACCTGATGTAATACGCTATGCGCTATGCACCAGAATATATAAATAAATACAATTTAAAAAGGGGGTAGACCAGTATGTCAGCCGATTTGATGGGAGAAAACATGTGCCTGATCAGATTTCCTGAGTCTTTGATCTCATCCACCCGTCGTTGCCTCTGGGAGACAGAAGGTATTCAGGAGAGAGCACCTCAAGAACAATGTGGGAGTTACATGTTAGACACTGGCAATGGGCTGCAGGAGAAGTAGGATGGGGAAGGGTTCAAATGAGGAAACAAAGGCTTCCCACCTACAGAACACAGAGGTACATTTTGTAAAAAAATGTATGTTTATTTAATTTCTTCTATTATCTTATGTGCACAAAGAGGTTGCTTCTGCAACATCGTGACGTGTGTTTTATTAAGTTTGACATGTGCTCTTTATCCCAGAATGTAAAATTTGTGTTAAATCAAAAGTTATGTGAACGGTGTTACACTTCTCAAAAGGCACCGAATTCGTGGAACGACCCGCTCCGCCAACTCCGCCTTTTGAGAAGTGTAACTTGGTATTTTTTTAAATTTTATTTCACCTAATGTTTTCATTCTGTCATAAAGAGCACCTTTTAAACTTCATTTAAAAAAATCCCATTTCGAGGTTAACTTTAAAAAATACTATAGTAAATGCCTATTATGTGCCAAATAAAGTAACAAGGTTGAACGTAACAGGGTTAACAGTTTCATCCGAAATCAGTCACAAATCCTCGTGACAGGCAGAATGGGAGCTTGTTGTGTGCAACAGGGAGGGGCAATTGAATGCAAGCTTCACCATTTTTTTTTACAAATTGTTAAACATTTTTAGCTGTCTATCTTTGTTAAACAGGGTTGATGTGTTATTCTCGACCCACTCAGAAAACGGCCAAAAAAAGTAGAACCAGCTCACCGGCTTTTACATGATGATTTGACTATCAGATAGATGTTCAATGTTTCAAAGAGAATAGTTTCACCATATTAAAAAGAGATTTCACGTAACAGGGTTGACCTTAGAATGAGGGACAGATAAATTAATCACTAATCACATTAAATAAATAATAATCTTCAGAAATTAAGTTGTCAAAGCAACAAAATAATTAGGGCTTCACAATAATGGTGAAAACTTGGAGAAATGTTGGGGTTAAGTGTATTAAAATCTACCTTCTCTGCTATGCAATCTAGTTTCCGAGCTGTCCAAGGCTTTCAACTGTCAATCACCACATTTTTATCGGCAGACTCAACAGCCTTGGTTTTTCAAATGACTGCCTCGCCTGGTTCACCAACTACTTCTCAGACAGAGTTCAGTGTGTCAAATCGGAGGGCCTGTTGTCCGATCCTCTGGCAGTCTCTATGAGGGGGGCCACAGTGTTACATTTTTGTCCGACACTTTTCTCTGTATACATCAATGATGTCACTCTTGCTGCGGGTGATTCTCTGATCCACCTCTACGCAGACGACACCATACTGTATACTTCTGGCACATCTTTGGACACTGTGTTAACTAACCTCCAGACGAGCTTCAATGCCCTACAACTCTCCTTCCGTGGCCTCCAACTGCTCTTAAATGCAAGTAAATCTAAATGCATGCTCTTCAACCGATCGCTACCTGCACCTGCCCGCCCGTTCAGCATCACTACTCTGGACGGCTCTGACTTAGAATATGTGGACAATTACAATTACCTAGGTGTCTGGTTAGACTGTAAACTCTCTTGTCAGACTCACATTAAGCATCTCCAATCCAAAATGAAATCTAGAATCGGCTTCCTATTTCGCAACAAAGCATCCTTCACTCACGCTGCTAAACATACCCTCTTAAAACTGACCATCCTACCCGATCCTTGACTTTGGCGATGTCGTTTATAAAATAGCCTCCAACACACTACTCAGCAAATTGGATGCAGTCTATCACAGTGCCATCCGTTTTGTCACCAAATTCCATATACTACCCACCACTGCGACATGTGTGCTCTCGTTGGCTGGCCCTCGCTTCATATTCCTCACCAAACCCACTGGCTCATCTATAAGTCTTTGCTAGGTAAAGCCCCACCTTATCTCAGCTCACTGGTCACCATAGCAGCACCAACCCGTAGCACGCGCTCCAGCAGGTATATTTCACTGGTCACCCCAAAGCCTATTCCTCATTTGGCCGCCTTCCAGTTCTCTGCTGCCAATGACTGGAACAAATTGCAAAACTCACTGAAGCTGGAGACTCCTATCTCCCTCACTAACTTTAAGCATCAGCTGTCAGAGCAGCTCACAGATCACTGCACCTGTACATGGCCCATCTGTAAATAGCCCATCCAACTACCTCATCCCCATATTGTTATTTATTTATTTTGCTCCTTTGCACCCCATATCTTTACTTGCACATTCATCTTCTGCACATCTATCACTCCAGTGTTTAATTGCTAAATTTTAATTACTTACTGCCTATTTATTGACTTACCTCACTAATCTTACCTCATTTGCACACATTGTATATACATTTTTTCTATTGTGTTATTGACTGTACGTTTGTTTATTCCATGTGTAACTCTGTGTTGTTGTTTGTGTCGCACTGCTTTGCTTATCTTGGCCAGGTCGCAGTTGTAAATGAGAACTTGTTCTCAACTAGCTTACCTGGTTAAATAAAGGTGAAAAAAATAAATACAAATATTCATCTGTTGGTCCCAGATACCTTAACAAAAAGTAGGGGCGTGGATCAGAAAACCAGTGAGTACCTGGTGTGATCACCATTTGCCTCAAACAGCATGAAACCTTTCTCCTTTGCATAGAGTTGATAAGGCTGTAGATTGTGGCCTGTGGAATCTTGTCCCACTCCTCTTCAATGGCTGTATGAAGTTGCTGGATGTTGGTGGGAACTGGAACACGCTGTTGTACACTTCAATCCAGAGCATCCCAAACATGGTCAATGGGTGACATGTCTGGTGACATGTCTGGTATGCAGACCATGGAAAAACTGGGACATTTTCAGCTGCCAGGAATTGTGTACATATCCTTGCGACATGAGGCTGTGCATTATCATGCATTATCATTATCTCGCCCCAAAAGAACCATACACGTGGCCTGCGGTTGTGAGGCTGGTTGGACATACTGCCATATCCTCTACAACCAAATCAAATCACATCAACATTTATTTGTCACGTGCACCGAATACAACAGGTGTAGACCTTACAGTGAAATGCTTACTTACAGGCTCTAATCAATAGTGCAAAAAAGGTATTAGGTGAACAATAAATAAAGAAATAAAACAACAGTAAAAAGACAGGCTATATACAGTAGCGAGGCTATAAAAGCCGCGTGCCATGCGGTAGTAGAGAGAACAGTCTATGACTGGCGTGGCTGGGGTCTTTGACAATTTGTAGGGCCTTCCTCTGACATCGCCTGGTGTAGAGGTCCTGGATGCCAGGCAGCTTAGCCCCAGTGATGTACTAGGCCGTACTCACTACCCTCTGTAGTGCCTTGCGGTCAGAGGCCAAGCAATTTCCGCACCAGGCAGTGATGCAACCAGTCAAGATGCTCTCAGTGTTGCAGCTGTAGAACCTTTTGAGGATCTGAGGACCCATGCCAAATCTTTTTAGTTTCCTGAGGGGGGAATATGAAGCGGCTTATGGTAGAAAAATTTATATTAAATTCTCTGGCAACAGCTCTAGTGGACATTCCTGCAGTCAGCATGTCAACTGCGTGCTCCCTCAAAACTTGAGACATCTGTGGCATTGTGTTGTGTGACAAAACTGCACATTTTACAGTGGCCTTTTAGTGCCCCAACACAAGGTGCACCTAGGTAAAGATCATGCGTTTGATCAGCTTTTTGATATACCACACGTTTAATAATGTATGATGACTAATTTGTTCATATTGCGTGTATTACCTATAATGGTAGTGGCTTATATGTTAAAGTTTAAATGACAAGAATAGAAAATAACTACACAATGATAAGAAATCATCTGATTCAAACCGAAGCTCTTTTTGCTTTTGCTGAAAATTGTCTCTTAAATTGCTGTTTTCTTGATTATGTTGCAGCAAATGCTGTAACTGTGCTGTGACAATCATTATCTCCAGTCAGTTTCTTTGTAAATGGTGTTTCTGAGAGGGCCACTGCTGTGTTTGAGTGCCCGGGTCCCTGTCACTGAGTGACAGTCAGCAGGAGCTGCCTCTATAGCACTAAAAGCCTGACACATACAATATTAACTCTCTCTTAGCAAGCAGGGAACATTAAAAATACAACCTTCATCTCTGAACCAGATTTTGAATAACAACCCGTGGGGATTTGAATACAGGTCACTGGTTGAAGCAAAGGCGGGGCTTGGAACTTTCATTATGTATTGAATCTGCATTAGAAATGTACTTCTAGCCCATTGGATTCCTTCCACTATAACTCTAAGATGTTGTAATTGTAGTTTGTTGTACGGTTATAAAGATGTTCAAGTAGGTAGTAAAATCCAGGTGACATCATAAAAGGTGACAAAACTCCTCTTTGAGAAAGACATGCTTGTTGCTCTGAGCTGGATCAGATCCCAAGGTCAGGTGGAGGCTTATGTCACAGTGTCACACCCTGACCTTAGTTCCTTTTTTATGTCTTTATTTTGGTTTGGTCAGGGCGTGAGTTGGGGTGGGCATTCTATGTTTTTTTCCTATGTTTTCTATTTCTATGTGTTTGGCCTGGTATGGTTCCCAATCAGAGGCAGCTGTCTATCATTGTCTCTGATTGAGAACCATACTTAGGTAGCCTTTTCCCACCTGGTGTTTGTGGGTAGTTGTTTCCTGTTTTGTGTTATTGCACCTTTCAGGACTGTTTTGATTTTCATTTCTTTCATTCACTTTGTTATTTTGTATTTTCGTGTTCAGTTATAATAAATTAACATGGACACTTACCACGCTGTGTTTTGGTCCGATCTTTCCTGTTCCTCAGATGAAGAAGATCGTTACACACAGAACTTCAAGACTGTCTGATGATCTGATTGATTCTTAAGGGGGATTTGTGTGTGTTGCATTACATCTGATGTGGCTCTCTGTCTCTGTTTTTGGCTGAGAACTGCATTTTCAACCCACTTACAAGTTCCCACCGTTGTCCTCTACAGTACACTGCAAACATGTACAGTAGAGTGCCTCTCTTCCCTTCCCCAGCCCCCAGCTCCCGGCTCCAGCCCCCAGCACACAGCTCCCGGCCCCCAGGGTCTCTTGGTTTACACATTTATTCCTACAGTGAAGAAGTGAGGTCTCCAGAGAAACTAGCTACTACTGTACATCCCCCTAAAGACACATCCAGATAAACAAACTACACCTCCCAAAGACATATCCCAGAGGTCAGAGGTTGAATTCTCTCAGAGCCGGGTGGGATTTACCATGGTCTGGCCTGAGGTTAGATCAACTGTACTCTGCAGGGCAAGCACCACGTAATGACGACAGCCGTATGTCAGTCCAGCTAGCTCCTGGTCACTTACATGGCCGAATAGTGTGCCATTCAGTGTGTCTACTGTATATTCATGTAAAGTGTATCGAGATGTTTAAACACAGTAAAGTTTTTCTTTTATTGGATTTGATTCTTCATTTTATACCTGATACACAGTATTATTCTCTGCAACGTGGGATGCCACCTCACCTTGTAAAAGTCATTTATTTCAAGGAGGCAAAGTAATAAAAATGTATATTTTCCAGTCAATGTCAAATAGAAAATGTTATGCGTCGTGATCAGAGTTAGAGAAAGAGGAGAAATGATCTGGCTGTTTCAGAGAGATATTTAGTCATAGCGGTTGGTAGTTTATTGTTTTGTTGCTGCAGCAGGGCACACAGGCACATAGGCCTCTAGCGCAGCCTTGATCAAGCACTTTGGCAGTTACCTTGGTTACCAATTCTCCCTCTGCCACCCTCCACTGTCAGCAGTTTGAGAAGGCTGTATGGTTACCATACCACTTTGACTGAAATGCAAAGGTCACATTATTAAGCCGTGAACTCCAGGAGAATGTAATGGCTACGTTCTAATACAGGAATAAGAAAATAACAAAAATAAATGAATGGTTTTGAATAGAGATAGCTGGGTTTTGATAGCGATAGCTGGGTTTTGAATAGAGATAGCTGAGTTGAGAGAGATAGCTGGGTTTTTTGTTTAAAGCGAAAGAAGTTGAAGTTAGAGAGAATAAACTATGGCATGAATTCCATTATAACAAGCATATGTGACTACATGCATTGTTATTGTATGAGTTAGCTTAGTATCGTCAAATAATCTGTAGAGGGACGTGAAATGGAAATGTTTCTCCCGGCCTGGGGAACATTTGCTAAGTCAATCCCTAACTTGATGAATAATGCAAAATCAATCAAGCAAAACGACAGAGCAGCAGTCTAATATACAGCTATCCTTATTCTGCATAGTGACAGTTAAGTGATTTAGGCTATATGAAGCCATTGCACGAAGACGTGCCCTTAGCCCACAGCAGTCATGTCTGCAGTTGCTAATGAAGACCTGGACATTCTGATGTGGTTGACAGGAGACGTATGGTTATTCAAAACTTCTCCTCTGACAGCACCAGGTCATTTGATCAGACTTGATGTCTTCCTGTTAGAAGAAGTTATCGTTGAAATGTAAAAAATACCTCCCTCAACAATGTAAACTTGTGAGTACCATAACCTACAAGCTGACGTGTCTACATACTGTTGGTAGTGTGAGTACCATAACCTACAAGCTGAAGTGCCGACATACTGTTGGTAGTGTGAGTACCATAACCTACAAGCTGACGTATCTACATACTGTTGGTAGTGTGAGTACCATAACCTACAAGCTGACGTATCTACATACTGTTGGTAGTGTGAGTACCATAACCTACAAGCTTACGTATCTACATACTGTTGGTAGTGTGAGTACCATAACCTACAAGCTGAAGTGCCGACATACTGTTGGTAGTGTGAGTACCATAACCTACAAGCTGAAGTACCGACATACTGTTGGTAGTGTGAGTACCATAACCTACAAGCTGACGTGTCTACATACTGTTGGTAGTGTGAGTACCATAACCTACAAGCTGACGTGTCTACATACTGTTGGTAGTGTGAGTACCATAACCTACAAGCTGAAGTGCCGACATACTGTTGGTAGTGTGAGTACCATAACCTACAAGCTGAAGTGCCGACATACTGTTGGTAGTGTGAGTACCATAACCTACAAGCTGAAGTGCCGACATACTGTTAGTAGTGCGCGTTAGAGCACGTTGTCACGTTTGTCATAATGATTGGACCAAGGCGCAGCGTGCGTAGAGTTCCACATATTTTAATTAATAGAAACAAGCACAAACGAAACGTGACGCTACTGGTGTGCACACAGGCAACTATCTGTAGACAAGATACCACAAAGCACAATGAGGAAATGGCTACCTAAATATGATCCCCAATCAGAGACAACGATAAACAGCTGTCTCTGATTGGGAAGCATACCAGGCCAACATAAACCATGAATCACCTAGATTACCCACCCTAGTCACTATCACGCCCCAACCAACAGAGAATAAACAGCTCTCCATGGTCAAAGCGTGACACACGTATCAAACTCATTCCACGGAGGGCCGAGTGTCTGTTTTCGTTTAACCCTTGTACTTGATTGATGAATTAAGGTTGCTAATTATTAAGGAACTCCCCTCACCTGGTTGTCTAGGTCTTAATGAAAGGAAAAAACAAAAACCTGCAGACACTCACTCGGCCCTCCGTGGAATGAATTTGACACCCTGCTTTGGAGCATAGGGTGCCATTTCAGATTTACCCAGCGTCTCAAACCATCTGCCAGGAACAGCAGGGGGGCGAGCTTCCAGGAGACCAACTGTATGAGGTCATCAGTAGTCAAATCACAACATTGTGTTACAACTGCAATTTTCAGCCGCTGAGCGTACGACTGATGTAGGTGTAGCAGCCAGAGAGAGGGAAAGGGGTACCGTATATGCCAGACAGTAAATTACACCAGTCACCTCTCTCTCGGTGGTGAAGGAGGCAGACTAATGGATGGGTTTGGAGGCTGTAGACTGCAGTCAGGCTCCGTGGAGAAGAGACTGAAGATGAAGAATAAGAAACAACGCCGTGCCAACAACGAGGCCCATAATACAATAAGGCCAATGTAATGGCTCCCTTGTTCAGCAATGAATGACAAGTGACTGGGTCCTGAAAGATGAGATTCATACTTTCTATGACTGCGAAACGTTGTTTCTATGGCAGAAAGAGAAAAGAAAGAGAAAATAATGTGAATTCAATACCAGTACAATCCTGGGGTTAAAGAAAATGTCCATTGGCAGGTAAGTTTAGAGGCTGCTCAGTTGGCTAACTACATCCCACTGAAGATCTAGCGCAGCTAAGATCACCAACACGCCCAAAGATATATACACCCGTCTTCCAGGAAAAAAAATAACTTACATCATTCATGTGTGAGTAAAATCTCAGCATCAAATGGAGAATCAGAATGAGTGAATGGCTATTTCATTAAGGATGGTGTTACAGAACTGAAAGAGCCAATCGGATCAAATAGATAATTAAGAGAGACATCTCAGTTTCTCTTTCTCTTTGAACTACTGTGAACACTCTCTCAGTCTCTCCACACTCTTGCAATGTGATGATTTGGTCTAATTACCAGTGTCTGTGCTAGAGTAAGGCCATTGATTGGCTAGTACTTGGGAGGCTATCCTCTCAGACGTGGACAGGATGTTAAACATTCAGACAGACAGAAGACACTTGCTGAGCTCTGGCTAACACTGCACCTTAAGATGCCCTATACCTATGTAACTACACAGTAATAATTATAGTAAACACATTCTACTTACATAGGTATTGAGGCAACTTAAGGTAAAGGGCTCCCAAGCGCAAACAACCTTCTTCATCAATTTACTCTACCCTATTTTATCAATTAAGTCAACATATTCTATGCGAAGAGAAGCAAGTGGATTTAAAAAAAAAAATGTTTACAATTGAATGAGAAGATTTTTGCATGGCATTTGCTTTAGGCCTACATACATGCTACAGGCTGATAACTTTGATATGCCGTCCCCCAAGTCTTCCAATACAATTTCATTGTTTTATTATTTCATGACAGGAACCTGTTTCAAATATTTCAATGGCTTGGCATCATCCTTGGTCGTATATTTACAAGCTTTTTGATGTTTCCACACCGACAGGGAGCGCATATCAATAGTTCCCCTGCAGCTTTGATCTGTTCTTCCCCAATTCATTGAAATACATTGCTCAAAAAAATAAAGGGAACACTTAAACAACACAATGTAACTCCAAGTCAATCACACTTCTGTGAAATCTGTTAAGGCTGTCGCTTTCCTCATCCTCGGATGAGGTGAGGAGAGAAGGATCTTCAGACCAAAATGCGGTTTGCGGGAAATAAGCCATCTTTTATTTTATAACAACGATGAAGATGGCAACACGAAAACAAACACTTTAACAAACTTACAAAATAACAAAACGACGTAGAACGAAACCTGAACATAAACTTACATAACTGAACGTAAACTCACGAACAGGAAACAGACGACATCGAAACGTAATGAACAGCCAAACAGTCCCATATGTGAAAATACATCGAACACGAAAGACATCACAGGAGACAATCACCCACAAACAAACAGTGAGAACGCCCTACCTAAATATGACTCTTAATTAGAGGAAAACGCAAACCACCTGCCTCTAATCAAGAGCCATACCAGGTAACCCAAAACCAACATAGAAACAGATAACATAGACTGCCCACCCAAAACACATGCCCTGACCATAAACACATAAAAAACAACATAAAACAGGTCAGGACTGTTACAGAACCCCCCCCTCAAGGTGCGAACGCCGGGCGCACCAGCACAAAGTCCAGGGGAGGGTCTGGGTGGGCAGTTGACCACGGTGGTGGCTCCGGCTCAGGACGCTGTCCCCACACCACCATAGTCACTCCCCTCTTCTGTCTACCCCTTCCAATGACCACCCTAAAACTACCTTCCCCTAAATAAACGGCCAGCACCGGGACAAGGGGCAGTACCGGGACAAGGGGTAGCACCGGGACAAGGGGCAGCACCGGAACAAGGGGCAGCACCAGGATAAGGACCAGCACCGGAATAAGGGGCAGCACCGGGACAAGGGGCAGCACCGGGACAAGGGGCAGCACCGGGACAAGGGGCAGCACCGGGACAAGGGGCAGCACCGGGACAAGGGGCAGCACCGGGACAAGGGGCAGCACCGGGACAAGGGGCAGCACCGGGACAAGGGGCAGATCCCGGCTGAAGGACTCTGGCAGGTCCTGGTTGAGGGACTCTGGCAGGTCCTGTTTGGACGGCTCTGGCAGGTCCTGGCTGGACGGCTCTGGCAGGTCCTGGCTGGACGGCTCTGGCAGGTCCTGGCTGGACGGCTCTGGCAGGTCCTGGCTGGACGGCTCTAGCAGGTCATAGCAGGACGGCTCTGGCAGGTCCTGGCTGGACGGCTCTGGCAGGTCCTGGCTGGACGGCTCTGGCAGGTCCTGGCTGGACGGCTCTGGCAGGTCCTGGCTGGACGGCTCTGGCTGGTCATGGCAGGACGGCTCTGGCTGGTCATGGCAGGACGGCTCTGGCTGGTCATGGCTCGCTGGCGGCTCTGGCAGATCCTGTCTGGTTGGCGGCTCTGGCAGATCCTGTCTGGTTGGCGGCTCTGGCATATCCTGTCTGGTTGGCGGCTCTGGCAGATCCTGTCTGGTTGGCGGCTCTGGCAGATCCTGTCTGGTTGGCGGCTCTGGCAGATCCTGTCTGGCGGGCGGCTCTAGCGGCTCCTGTCTGGCGGGCGGCTCTAGCGGCTCCTGTCTGGCGGACGGCTCTGTAGGCTCATGGCAGACGGGCGGCTTTGCAGGCTCATGACAGACGGGCGGCTTTGCAGGCTCATGGCAGACGGATGTTTTTGCAGGCTCATGGCAGACGGATGGCTCAGATGGCGCTGGGGAGACGGATGGCTCAGATGGCGCTGGGGAGACGGATGGCTCAGATGGCGCTGGGGAGACGGATGGCTCAGATGGCGCTGGGGAGACGGATGGCTCTGTAGGAAGGAGAAGGAGAGACAGCCTGGTGCGTGGTCTAGGCACTGGCTGCGCTGGAGAGGAGGAAACAGCAGGAGAGAGAACCCGGAGAGACAGCCTGGTACGGGGGGCTGCCACCGGAGGACTAGTACATGGAGGTGGCACCGGGTTTACCGGACCGTGAAGGAGGACACGTGCTCTTGAGCACCGAGCCTCCCCAACCCTACCAGGTTGAATGATCCCCGTAGCCCTGCCAGTGCAGCGAGGTGGAATAGCCCGCACTGGCCTATGCAGGCGAACCGGGGACACCACCTGTAAGGCTGGTGCCATGTACGCCGGCCCGAGGAGACGTACTGGAGGCCAGATACGTTGGGCCGGCTTCATGACATCCGGCTCGATGCCCAACCTAGCCCTCCCAGTGCGGCAAGGTGGAATAGCCCGCACTGGGCTAAGCACGCGTACTGGGGACACCGTGCGCTTTACCGCATAACACGGTGTCTTACCAGTACGACGCCTTCTACCTCCACGGTAAGCACGGGGAGTTGGCTCGGGTATCCTACCCGGCTTTGCCACACTCCTCGTGTTCCCCCCCCCCAAGAAATTTTTTGGTCTGACTCACGGGCTCCCAACCGCGTCGTCTCGCTGCCTCCTCATACCAGCGCCTCTCAGCCTTCGCTGCTTCCAACTCCTCCTTGGGACGGCGATATTCCCCTGGCTGAGCCCAAGGTCCTCTACCGTCCAGGATCTCCTCCCAAGTCCAGAAGTCCTTGTTGCTCCGTAGAGCATTCCCATACCGCTTGGTCTTAGCGTGGTGGGTGATTCTGTTAAGGCTGTCGCTTTCCTCATCCTCGGATGAGGTGAGGAGAGAAGGATCTTCAGACCAAAATGCGGTTTGTGGGAAATAAGCCATCTTTTATTTTATAACAACGATGAAGATGGCAACACGAAAACAAACACTTTAACAAACTTACAAAATAACAAAACGACGTAGAACGAAACCTGAACATAAACTTACATAACTGAACGTAAACTCACGAACAGGAAACAGACGACATCGAAACGTAATGAACAGCCAAACAGTCCCATATGTGAAAATACATCGAACACGAAAGACATCACAGGAGACAATCACCCACAAACAAACAGTGAGAACGCCCTACCTAAATATGACTCTTAATTAGAGGAAAACGCAAACCACCTGCCTCTAATCAAGAGCCATACCAGGTAACCCAAAACCAACATAGAAACAGATAACATAGACTGCCCACCCAAAACACATGCCCTGACCATAAACACATAAAAAACAACATAAAACAGGTCAGGACTGTTACAAAATCAAACTGTCCACTTAGGAAGCAACACTGATTGACAATAAATTTCACATGCTGTTGTGCAAATGGAATAGACAAAAGGTGGAAATTATAGGCAATTAGCAAGACACCCCCCAAAACAGGAGTGATTCTGCAGGTGGTGACCACAGACCACTTCCTGGCTGATGTTTTGGTCACTTTTGAATGCTGGCGGTGCTCTCACTCTAGTGGTAGCATGAGACGGAGTCTACAACCCACACAAGTGGCTCAGGTAGTGCAGCTCATCCAGGATGGCACATCAATGCGAACTGTGGCAAAAAGGTTTGCTGTGTCTGTCAGCGTAATGTCCAGAGCATGCAGGCGCTACCAGGAGACAGGCCAGTACATCAGGAGACGTGGAGGAGGCCGTAGGAGGGCAACAACCCAGCAGCAGGACCGCTACCTCCGCCTTTGTGCAAGGAGGTGCACTGCCAGAGCCCTGCAAAATGACCTCCAGCGGGCCACAAATGTGCATGTGTCAGCATATGGTCTCACAAGGGGTCTGAGGATCTCATCTCGGTACCTAATGGCAGTCAGGCTACCTCTGGCAAGCACATGGAGGGCTGTGCGGCCCCACAAAGAAATGCCACCCCACACCATGACTGACCCATCGCCAAACCGGTCATGCTGGAGGATGTTGCAGGCAGCAGAACGTTCTCCACGGCGTCTCCAGACTCTGTCACGTCTGTCACATGTGCTCAGTGTGCTCAGTGTGAACCTGCTTTCATCTGTGAAGAGCACAGGGCGCCAGTGGCGAATTTGTCAATCTTGGTGTTCTCTGGCAAATGCCAAACGTCCTGCACGGTGTTGGGCTGTAAGCACAACCCCCACCTGTCGGGCCCTCATACCACCCTCATGGAGTCTGTTTCTGACCGTTTGAGCAGACACATGCACATTTGTGGCCCGCTGGAGGTCATTTTGCAGGGCTCTGGCAGTGCACCTCCTTGCACAAAGGCGGAGGTAGCGGTCCTGCTGCTGGGTTGTTGCCCTCCTACGGCCTCCTCCACGTCTCCTGATGTACTGGCCTGTCTCCTGGTAGCGCCTGCATGCTCTGGACACAACGCTGACAGACACAGCAAACCTTTTTGCCACAGTTCGCATTGATGTGCCATCCTGGATGAGCTGCACTACCTGAGCCACTTGTGTGGGTTGTAGACTCCGTCTCATGCTACCACTAGAGTGAGAGCACCGCCAGCATTCAAAAGTGACCAAAACATCAGCCAGGAAGCATAGGAACTGAGAAGTGGTCTGTGGTCACCACCTGCAGAATCACTCCTGTTTTGGGGGGTGTCTTGCTAATTGCCTATAATTTCCACCTTTTGTCTATTCCATTTGCACAACAGCATGTGAAATTTATTGTCAATCAGTGTTGCTTCCTAAGTGGACAGTTTGATTTCACAGAAGTGTGATTGACTTGGAGTTACATTGTGTTGTTTAAGTGTTCCCTTTATTTTTTTGAGCAGTGTATATTTTAAAGGAATGCATTTTTCCTTTCTAGTTATAGTCTTACTGGGATGTAATAATTTCCTCCAGTCATCATAACCACTCGCACTTATAACTCAAACTGATCTGCAATGCAGATGGAGCCAATAGGATGAGTCACATTAACTCACACAGCAGCTACATGCATGCATGGGATAAAATCATGGCCCTCAAAAACGTAAAAATCTCTTGGTTTTTTTTGTGTCTCTATCAATAATGAAATATACTGTCAGGACACATTTTGGAGACCATTTTAACCACGCAATAGAGTCTGTGTTAAATTATGTGGTTAATTTGGAATGAATGATTTATGATATAAGAAAGTGATGGACAATTCACAAATTAGTCATTATGACGGACTTGGATTCAGACAGTACTAGTTTGGATGTTTGATGAAACAAAAAAGAGAAATAGACTGAAGCATGTTCTAATTTCATTTGTTGAATCACCGTAATTGTTGCTCTGAAATGCCAAGGACTGGCCTCCAACATATCGGATACCAAAGGTTCCATATTCGTCGCTTCATTTCAGCCCCTCTGTCAACCACGTCACCTTGGCAACAGATGTCTTGCATGCTGTCTTGTGTGTTGTCTAAAATCCAGGCACTGACAATACATTAAGAGTATTTTGTGAGTATTTTTCCTTGTCTTACCTGAAGTGATTTATCCTTACAGGAAGTTCCATTTGTACTCTTTCAAGGGGGAGGTTGTCAGTGATGTATTGGAAACAAACACAGCCTTAGCACACTAGAGGATCATGGGATAGGTTTTCTCCTGGATATAGACCACACAATCTGTCTTCAAATGATTAATGGAATGAAGAGGTCTATATATAGGACATACTCCTTAATTAGATATATTGAAGCCTACACAGCCACACCTTACAAGAACTGTCACTCGTCAACGCCCAAGGCTGACACGTCTTATTTAAATATAGTGTAGATGACACTAAATATACTGCATCTATTATTAAGTTATTTGTCAGATTATTCATATTCGGCTATTTTTGACTGTTTGTAATAAATCAGTTTGTCATTGGTTATTGGTTTTAGATATCATTTTGAGTTGGCCTACATATTTGTTATATACAAAATGGACGTTCAACAAGAGCCTCCAAAATCTCATTGCAATTTCTCTAATTTACTTTATATCATCACTTACTCTTGTACTTATTGGTTAGATCATAAAATGCATGTGTAATATACCCTATTCAAAGTTGTTGTGAAAGATTATACTGTGTATCTAATAGAAACACTTCAGCTTGAGCTTTTTTGTCTTAGAGGACAGACAAATGAAATGTTACAGGAAGCAATCAGGTTTATGTTATTCTGAGCCGATCAATAGCCTGTCTTCTGTTTAGCTTGGCAATCAACTTTCTCCTTCTCTTTTTTTTGCACTGAAAACAATTCTTCACAATAGAGATGGAGTGGGTTATATTATATTGGATTAAATATCATCGGAGCAATCTGACAGCATTATACAGTACAAACCCATCCCCCTGAGTCTCACAACATTAATTTGGGTTCAATAGTAATTCCAAAACGCACTAGACAGAAGACACACACAATGCCAGCCTGGGACATTATTGACAGGGGGATATTTAATTATGATAAGCTAGGAAAATGTAATTTATCATTCAAAAATGTGAATTGATTAATTCAAATTATCTTTTGAAATGAGTAAAATTAGAATTGGAGTGGTGAAATGAATGGAAATGAGAGCCTGGAATGAGCCCTGTGCATTAGAAATGAGTGATGTATTATTTTCCACGGTGTAAAGGATGATGAGACGAGAAAGAGAAAGGATAGCTCTGGAGAGAGAGGAGGAAAAGTGGAAACTTTTTACAGTGCTTTACAGAACCCTTTACACAGTTTAATTACATATAACCTTCTATTTAACTCCCCTCCCCTCCACTATTTAACTCCCCTCTACTGATGAGCGATAGCAGAGAGGCGTTAAAGGAATGTTTTTAGATCAAACACTCAGGAACCTGCCCACCAGCCAATCTGACATCCCACGGTTGGACAGGACACCTCGCACCCCCAATGGAACTACAGCTAAAACCAGGAATGATCTCACACCTTCCAATCAGAAGTGACAGAAGCCAAACACTCAGAGCTGTACTGCAAGTGTTATTGGACTGGGTGAAATTGCTAATAGGACATACACAACATCACCCCAGCGGGGAAAACTGCTTGAAATGACGTCGTTACACCCAGAAACCCGTTGTAATGATGTCATTACGATGTCTTTTCAACCAGTTTTGCCTGCTGGGACACCATATTTTTCTCCCTTTCTCCCTGTCTCTCTGTCTACCTCCCTCCCTACAGTATCAAGTGAGAAGTGCTCCAATCTGATCCTAGTGAGAGGGAGAGAGGGCCTCTTGACTAAACCATGAAGACAACCTGCAGTTCTCCAGGGATTTAAACACCTCCAGGGAATTCCAGCCAGTTGATCAGGGTGTTGATTAAATGATCTTCCCTCCAGCGCTAGCTAGTCGCAGCACTGCATTAACATCAGCACGGCTGTGCAGGCTGTAATCCCTGAGACCTCAGAGTCATCGCTGCCCAAATGAAGTATTCAAAAATCTGCCTGTTAGTTTCCCTGGAGCACGGAGAGAGATGGACGATGTTTTAAAGACTGTAATTTGAAGAGGCCTACGTCAATTATCCTCCTTCCTCTTTTTTAAGAACGAACCAGGTGGTTGGCCAGTTTCTGATTGCATAATTTCAAACCCCTCTTGATCAACTCTGATTACTCATCTCTCTCTCTCTCTCTCTCTCTCTCTCTCTCTCTCTCTCTCTCTCTCTTCTCTCTCTCCTCTCTCGTCGTCTCTCTCTCTCTCTCTCTCTCTCTCTCTCTCTCTCTCTCTCTCTCTCTCTCTCTCTCTCTCTCTCCTCTCTCTCTCTCTCTCTCTCTCTCTCTCTCTCTCTCCTCTCTCACTCTCTCTCTCTCTCTCTCTCTCTCTCTCTCTCTCTCTCTCTCTCTCTCTCTCTCTCTCTCTCTCTCCTCTCTCTCTCTCTCTCTCTCTCTCTCTCTCTCTCGTCTCTCTCGTCTCTCTCTCTCTCTCTCTCCTCACTCTCTCTCTCTCTCTCTTCTCTCTCTCTCTCTCTCCTCTCTCTCTCTCTCTCTCCTCTCTCTCTCTCTCTCTCTCTCTCTCTCTCTCTCTCTCTCTCTCTCTCTCTCTCTCTCACTCTCTCACTCTCTCACTCTCTCACTCTCTCACTCTCTCACTCTCTCACTCTCTCACTCTCTCTCAACACTCACTCTCTCTCACTCTCTCTCTCACTCTCTCACACTCTCACTCTCTCACTCTCTCTCACTCTCACTCTCACTCTCTCTCACTCTCTCTCACTCTCTCTCACTCACTCTCCCACTCTCCCACTCTCCGAGGCAAGGTTGAAAGAGCCACTGAACATGCCGATTTGCACGTGTGTTTTTCTAATGCTCATTAGAAAAACAAGATTTCAGTCTAGTTTCCTGACCAATTCCGCATTTGGTTAATGATGTTTTTCCCTCATGAGCCACTGTAGCTTTTTTCACTCCCTCAAAATCCCCAGAATGAATGTAAAATAACTCAAGAAATCTGTAATTCATTTTGACGTTTTGGCCGAGGATGTTTTAGTTGTGCAATTTTATATTTAACTAAGGTGTTTGGTGCAGTATTGCTCAAGTAAAAAAATGTGTTGTCTTATGTAAACAGTCGGAGCTGCTGGTGTCACGGTTGTTGAATGAAGTGGACCAAAGCGCAGCTTGGTGAGCGTACATTTCTCTTTTATTTAGAAAATGACGCCGACAAAAACAATAAACAATACAAAAACAACCGTGAAGCTTAAGGCTATGTACCCTAAACAAAGTCAACTTCCCACAAAGACAGGTTGGAAAAAGGGCTACCTAAGTATGGTTCTCAGCCTCCCGGGTGGCGCAGTGGTCTAGGGCACTGCATCGCAGTGCTAACTGCGCCACCAGAGTCTCTGGGTTCGCGCCCAGGCTCTGTCGCAGCCGGCCGCGACCGGGAGGTCCGTGGGGCGACGCACAATTGGCATAGCGTCGTCCGGGGTAGGGAGGGTTTGTCCGGTAGGGATATCCTTGTCTCATCGCGCTCCAGCGACTCCTGTGGCGGGCCGGGCGCAGTGCGTGCCAACCAAGGGGGCCAGGTACACGGTGTTTCCTCCGACACATTGGTGCGGCTGGCTTCCGGGTTGGAGGCGCGCTGTGTTAAGAAGCAGTACGGCTGGTTGGGTTGTGCTTCGGAGGACGCATGGCTTTCGACCTTCGTCTCTCCCGAGCCCGTACGGGAGTTGTAGCGATGAGACAAGGTAGTAATTACTAGCGATTGGATACCACGAAAATTGGGGAGAAAATGGGATAAAAAAATAAAATACATTTTAAAAAAGTATGGTTCTCAGAGACAACAATAGACAGCTGTCCCTGATTGAGAACCCTACCCGGCCAAAACATAGAAATACAAATAATAGAACGAAAGAACATAGAATACCCACCCCATATCACACCCTGACCAAACCAAATAGAGACATAAAATGGATCTCTAAGGTCAGGGCGTGACAGTACCCCCCCCCCCAAAGGTGTGGACTCCGGCCGCAAAACCTGAACCTATAGGGGAGGGTCTGGGTGGGCATCTATCCGCGGTGGCGGCTCAGGTGCAGGACGTAGCCCCCACTCCACCACTGGCTCAGCCCACTTTGGTGGCACCTCGTAGCGGGCCCCGGACTGGTGACCCTCGTAGCGGGCCCCGGACTGGGCACCCTTGTTGCGGGCCCCGCGCTGGAGGCTCCGGACTGGAGACCGTCGCTGGAGGCTACGGACTGGAGACCGTCGCTGGAGGCTCCGGACTGGTAACCGTCGCTGGAGGCTCCGGACTGGAGAACGTCGCTGGAGGCTCCAGACTGGGGAACGTCGCTGGAGGCTCCGGACTGGGGACCGTCGCTGGAGGCTCCGGACTGGAGACCGCTGGAGGCTTCGTGCCATGACTCCTCACTGGAGGCTTCGTGCCATGGATCATCACTGGAAGCTTCTTGCCATGGATCATCACTGGAGGCTTCTTGCCATGGATCATCACTGGAGGCTTCTTGCCATGGATCATCACTAGAGGCTTCGTGCCATGGATCATCACTGGAGGCTTCTTGCCATGGATCATCACTGGAGGCTTCGTGCCATTGATCATCACTGGATGCTTCTTGCCATGATCATCACTGGATGCTTCGTGCCAAGGTTCATCACTGGAGTGAGGAGACGTATGGGCAGTCTGGTACGTGGAGCTGCCACAGGGCTCACCAGGCTGGGGAGACATACAGGAGGATTAGTTCTGGGTGCAGGCACAGGACACCAGGCTGGAGACACATACAGGAGGCCCTGTCCTTGGCAGAGGCACCGGATACACTGGGCCGTGGAGGCGCACTGGAGGTCTCGAGCTTAGAGCTGGCACAACCCGTCCTGGCTGGGTGGTTATCTTCACCCTGCAAATGCGAGGCGCTGGCACAGGACGCACTGGGCTGTGCAGACGTACCGGAGACACAGTGCGCAGAGCCGGCGCAGGATATACTGGGCCGGGGAGGCGCACTGGGGGTCTGGAGAGCAGGGCTGGCACAACCCGTCCCTGTTGGATGCTCACCCTAGCCCGGCAGATGTGGGGAGCTGGAATGTAGCGCACCGGGCTAAGAACACGTACTGGAGACACCGTGCGCTCCACCGCATAACACGGTGCTTGACCAGTACGACGCTCACCGCGGTAAGCACGAGGAGTTGGCTCATGGATATATTCTAATCAAAACCCATTTTAGACGAGACTTCCTTCCTGCAATATGTTTTCCTATTTAGACTTTGTAGTCCATTTTGACTTGTAGAATTATTTCTGACTCATTTCGATGCCACATAGGCCGTTTTCAAAGGGATTCGTTGCTTTATAAAGGCAGTCATTCTTTAAGCCATCTGTCGTAGTTGGCTGATGACGTTCTCGTGGCATCTTGCTGTGCGGACCCTGGCACTAAACTGGGTCTCTAGAAGCTGTACTGTGGCACTCAAAGGTTTTTAAAGTGGAATTTCATGAAGTGTGTTAGTTAGGGCACTGTAAGTGTTAATGTCTGCAGGATTTTAAGTGGATTTATTTTTATCCTCAAGAGAAAAGGTGGTTTCAGAATTGCATGCAGTTAGCTGTCAGAGACACCTGGGAGAGTACATTAGAATGGTATGTGGAATCAGGAGATATATCTAGGGCACATGGAACCGTTTGGAGCGTAATGTATGGAAAGTTAATGAGCATGCTTAATCATGAAATGCAATAATTTAAAGGCACAGCATTATCTGTCATCCAAAGCTAAACAGGCCACAATTGTAAAATTAAAATGAGACATTGTGCAATTCAATAGGTAATAGTCATCAATAGATTTCAACGAATAGCCTGCACCTCAACAACAGGAAACATGGGTTGGTTGTATTCTATTTACCTCACTTTTCCTGGAAATCAGTTGGGAAGAGTTTGATAGTGAATGATAAACAACCAACAAACAAACCATCCAAGAGGCAAATAGACCGACCGTTGAGGGAAAAGACACGCAGACGCCATGGCAACTGCAGAACGTTTGAGAAGTTGGGTTGCCGGGAGCGGCAGCCACAGCTAACGTTGCGTTGAGTCGTTGGTCTGGAACAGATATACCTTAATTGGAAATAAATCTGACAGCTCCCAGGGAGAAAAGAGGTGCAGCGGCAGGGAGGGAAGAAACGACATCAGCAGACTGCTAGAATACAGCAGTGAGCTCCCCACATCTGAAGAGAGAAGGGCTTCAAACATGTTGTCCTCATTATGTATTTATTATGTGTATTCTAGTCTGTGTTTTATATTTTACCGCTTTGTACCTTGGCTTTTTGCACGGGACTTAAGGAGAGGGGGAGGGAGGGTGAGAGAATGTCATACATGTTTCTGTTTTATTTAGCAAAGACAGGTATCTAAAAATCTTTGGAGACATTTTGTTTGTCTTGTGTGTGAACTTCACAGGAGACTGGTGAATCTAATCAGGAACAAATAGAATAGAGGAGTGAAGGCCTCTATGACAGGATGGGAAAGGACGGGGGGGATGATGGAGTTTAGGAGGACGGGTGCGGAGGAGGGAGCGGGGGTTAGAGAATGAAAGCAACGCTTTGGAGTTTTCAGGTCGGACTCTGTGGTTTTTGAAGCTGACAGCTTCCCCTGCCACCTAAAAAGAGCACGGTAGGAAGTCAGGGAGAAATATGGTCTATTAAAGAGAGGAAAGAGAGGGAGAGAGTCTGTGCTGAAACCCGCTGCCAGAAAACCCTGAGATAAAAGGACAGGCAGCCATTGTGGAGAGACAAATGGAAGGAGGGAGGAGAAGAGGAGAGGAGGGAGGGGGTACCAAGAGCAGATAACAACCAGGGGGAAATAATAGAGCTTTATATAAATTCTTGAAGAAAAGATGGGATTTATCTAGAAAGGCTTCTCATTTTAATAAATAGTGCTAAATGCAGCTGTGATTGTTCTTAAAAGAAAGGCCCTCGGCTTTGAGGAGAGAGGAATGGAGGACACAGATACGAGAGAAGACACGTTTATAGTGTATATAGATACGCTCAATTAAGATTATTGTGGCACGGCACAGTAAGAGAGATGATTATCTGAGTGACTAGGGATGCATTGTAGTAGGCTAGCACTGTATAGACCAAGTGACTATTTACTCACAAAAAGAGACACTGTCAAGTTTAACTCAGTTGTATATGAATTCATGATACTGTAGGTATACTGTGATCAAGTGTAACAAGAGGTCAACTCAAAGCCTATCTAGAAAATTGGAATACTTCTCCCTCAGGTTTCTCTCTGAGTACACACACACACACACACACACACAGGTCTAGCAATCAGACTGGAGATGGCCTTGGAAATGTGTTTGTTTTTCTCTGTCATCAACACCGACGGAGTCCCACTCTCCCCTCCTGGCCTCCCTCCCTCCCTCTTTCTCTTCCTCATTCCCTCCCTTATCTCTCCTTCTTATAATCAGTGCCAGGATGAAAACCGGTGTCACAGGAAAAGCGTTCCTGCCAACATCGGGGGCTGCACAGCTATTTCCCTTGTCATTCATTTCATCTGAATATTTGATAACAGATTGGCACAGTGCCAATTTGCCCCTAGCTCCATTGTTTGTATTGTTACCATGTGGTTAGACACAATGCTCTCTAACATCTAAACTGCACTTGGCACGTTTCACCATGTACCATGCTAAAGGCTTTGTGTAGTATGTGTCAAAATAGATTTGACATTTAGTTTTTCCCATGCTATCATGAATACATAAATATGACCTACTTGAAATATTAACACTGCGACTTTCAAGGTTATAATTGTGGAGTGGTTTAGTTGTCAATTATTTAACAAGTTATGGGAATGTTCACTTGCTAATGTGGCTGTGCTTGTGCATAATTGGCTGTTTTTTACTACTATGGAAACTGAATGGAGAAACTACCATGTCAATGGTTATAGTCAACTCTCCGTCAACTCAACCTATGACATTTCCATGGCTAATTTAACACCAGAAACATATATTATTGTTATATTTCCACAGTATATATCAAGCTGAACCATTTCTGGTTAGTAAAAATGTATCAGGGGCATAGCAGGGATCATTTAAACCTCTCTTAGATACACCATAACATCCTCTACCAATTACTTACTTTTTTTCTACAGGATTTCTCCCACTCTGAAGTCTCTTTCCCAGAGAACATGTTAGAAATATAAGTCTGAGATGTAGCCATGGTGAGCTCCGGAGGGGTCTTGTTCCATCACAGTTATTGCTGTCTCCACTGTTTAGATACGAGACTCTAATGAGAGGTTATCCAGCTTAGCGAGCCTGTGTAGCCACAGCTTTTTATAAAACACAACACAAAACTCTCAATACCTCCCGACCACGACGGGAGTGTTTTCTCTGGTAAATGAAAAGGGCACATATCAGGGGTTTGTGAGGTGTTTAGAGTTGCCGCTACCCATCTCTACCCTTGTGTTCAAATGCAAAATACGCTTGATCCTTAGATGGAGCCCCTTGAGCAGAAAGAGACAGAGCAGGTTTACATTTTCTTCTGTTTAATCTGCTATCGCTCTAATCTTCTGTCTTTGAGAATTCAACTGTGTTGCTTTAATCATGGTGTGGGCTGAGCATCTCTTCGACAATGTGTGAAAACAGAAAAGCACAGTCGATGTGGGGAGATAGCAGCACTGTTAGAAAAGCCATCTACAGAGCAGAACCCATCTGATCAGAAAGAATAAAATACATGCTCTGCCACAAAACTCACATAGACATCCATAGGCCTACTACACACAATAAATATGTCAGACAGGTTACATACATGCAAGAAACAAGTTGTCTCCTCTATTTTACAAACTATCACTATATAGATTTTCAAATCTATAAAAAATGTGTCAGACTCCTTGGGAAAATGAGAGGGAATTGTTTTACGTGAGTGTGCATGTTCAGGAGTGTGTGTGTGTGTGGTGTGTGTGGTGTGTGTGGTGTGTGTGGTGTGTGTGGTGTGTGTGTGGTGTGTGTGTGTGTGTGGTGTGTGTGTGTGTGTGTGTGTGTGTGTGTGTGTGTGTGTGTGTGTGCGTGCGTGCGTGCGTGCGTGTGCGTGTGCGTGTGCGTGTGCGTGTGCGTGCGTGCGTGCGTGCGTGCGTTTATATATGGGTCTACAGTTGCGGCCAAATATATTGGCACCCTTGCACTTTTCTTTAAAATAATTCTCTACTACTTCTCAAAAAAATGTAAATCAAAAAAAAAAATTGGTCTTATTGGACTGTCAACATTGCAGAACCTATTTTATTTTTGTAAAATTAAGTTTTAATTGAGAAAATAAAGACAAATGGCATGGACAAAATTATTGGCGCACCGGAGCTAGTACTTCGTTTCACAGCCTTTGGCCTAGATAACTGCCTCTTTCATCTCTCTGTGTTTTCATAATTTTCCTTCAATTCGCAAATGGCTAAATCCATCTCACCAGAGAAATCATCTGAGCGAGGGAAACAGCACCCCTCTGTCTCAGCAGGTGTAGCCCAGGTATCTGATGCTGTCTGGCCAAAAAGAGCATGACATGTTGCTGCCCATGCCATTTGATTGATTAATGACAGTGAGAATTTGGCCTCCCTTGATAAAACAATTAAGGGTGGTCCTGGCGTCCCCAAAGGAGGCCAGTTTGGATTTGGCACCACACCAATCAAATCCCATCAAAGCAAAACATAATTGACAGAAAATCTTGCCTTTTTCTGGTCTGCTTATGTTGTGGTCTTGCAGTAGCTAGCTAGCTAAATCGTCCCTTTTCGAAGCCATAGATGGAGATGAGGATTTGGACTTGTGGTTTTTACTTAATTCTCAGTACAGGCCAATGGTTATAACGGCGATTCTAATCTAACCTTAAATAAATGTATACATTGTGCCACTGGCCTGAGACAACTGAAGTTCAGTATGTAGCCTAGATGTACATGTAGTAGGCTCCTGTTAACTAGCTAGCTAGCTAACTTAGCTGGTTAATTGTTGCCCATGCGACAGACTGGTCTTGTAGACTAGACGTAACATAGTAAATATAAATTCAGGACACTCAAATTAGTTTGATATCTTCCATTTGGTACAATTACATAAGACAGAAGGATACTAAAGGAAAAAATGTAAGTAGGGTGGTTGGTCTTGGTGGATGGGTGGTAGTATAACGTCAACGTGTTCGAACATCATCATAGACAAGTTTAGCATTTTAGCTAGTTAGCAACTTTGCAACTATTTACTACTTTTGAACTACTTTGCAACTACTTAGTATGTTAGCTAACCCTTGCCCTAACCTTAAGTGTTAGATAACACTTCCCCTAACTCTAATCTTAACCTAACTCATTAACCTAACCTTAACCCTTATTCCTAACCCCTAGCGTAGCTAACATTAACCAGCTAGCTAACTTTAGCATTAGCCACCTACTGTAGCAACCCCTAGCTAACTTTAGCCACAATTAGAATTCAAAACTATCATACGTTTAGCAACTTCGTCACATAGTACGTTTTCACAAATTCAAAAGATATTGTACAAATTGCAATTTGTAACACATCATACGATTTGCAATTCATAACATATCATACGAAATGGATGATGGGGGCCTCCCGGGTGGCGCAGTGGTCTAGAGCACTGCATCGCAGTGCTAACTGCGCCACCAGAGTCTCTGGGTTCGCCCCCAGGCTCTGTCGCAGCCGGCCGCGACCGGGAGGTCCGTGGGGCGACGCACAATTGGGCTAGCGTCGTCCGGGTGAGGGAGGGTTTGGCCGGTAGGGATTTCCTTGTCTCATCGCGCTCCAGCGACTCCTGTGGCGGGCTGGGCGCAGTGCGTGCTAACCAAGGGGGCCAGGTGCACGGTGTTTCCTCCGACACATTGGTGCGGCTGGCTTCCGGGTTGGAGGCGCGCTGTGTTAAAGAAGCAGTGCGGCTTGGTTGGGTTGTGCTTCGGAGGACGCATGACTTTCGACCTTCGTCTCTCCCGAGCCCGTACGGGAGTTGTAGCGATGAGACAAGATAGTAATTACTAGCGATTGGATACCACGAAAATTGGGGAGAAAAGGGGATAAAATTTAAAAAAAAATAAAATAAAAAAAAAATGGATGATGGACATCCACAAATGAATACATATCGTACGAAACGTAATATCATACTAAATGAAGTTACGTACAGAATAATACAAAATACTCTGAGACAATGGTGCATTTGATGCAAAGTTAGGCTTGCAAGCTTTTTAGTCAGGTAGCCTAGTCTAGGAGGACAACAATAACTAAAAGTTTGTACTACTGTATGACAGAGTCATAGACAGTTTTGCCAACATGAACTCAATATTAGGAAGGTGTTCCTAATGTTTGGTATACTCAGTGTATATTTGCCAAGACATTTAAAAAATGTAATTTAGTCTTACATATGATAAAGAAAGACATACAATAATATTAATAAAACAATAACTTCATTGAAAGAATAAGGTTAAGGGAATACATTGACTCACTCAAACCTGAAAACAAAATCAAATTGTATTAGTCACATGCGCTGAATACAACCTTACAGTGAAATGTTTACTTACAAGCCCCTAACCAACAATGTAGTTTAAATGAATAAGATTCAACAAGAAATAAAAGTGACAAGTAGTTAAAGAGCAGCAGTAAAATAACAATAGCGAGACTATATACATGGGGCACTGGTTAGTTGAGGTAATATGTACATGTAGGTAGAGTTATTAAAGTGACTATGCATAGATAATAACAGAGAGTAGCAGCAGTGTAAAAGGGGGGGGGGGCAAATAGTCTGGGTAGCCATTTGATTAGATGTGCAGGAGTCTTATGGCTTGTCGGTACCGCTTGCCTTGCGATAGCAGAGAGAACAGTCAATGACAAAGTTTGCTGGAGTCTTTGACAATTTTTAGGGCCTTCCTCTGACACCGCCTGGTGTAGAGGTCCTGCATGGGAAGAAGCATGGCCCCAGTGATGTACTGGGCCGTACACACTACCCTCTGGAGTGCCTTGCGGTCAAAGGCCGGGCAATTGTCATACCAGGCAGTGATGCAACCAGTCAGGATGCTTTCGATGGTGCAGCTGTAGAACGTTTTGAGGATCCTGAGGACCCTTGACAAATCTTTTCAGTCTCGTGAGGGGGAATAGGTTTTGACGTGCCCTCTTCACGACTGTCTTGGTGTGCTTGGATCATGTTAGTTTGTTAGTGATGTGAACACCAAGGAACTTCAAGCTCTCAACCTGCTCCACTACAGCCCTGTCAATGAAAATGGGGGCGTGCTGGGTCCTCTGTTTCCTGTAGTCCACAATCATCTCCTTTGTCTTGATCACGTTCAGGGAGAGGTTGTTGTCCTGGCACCACACGGCCAGGTCTCTGACCTCCTCCTGTCTCGTCGTTGTCGGTGATCAGGCAGTAAACTTAATGATGGTGTTGGAGTCATGCCTGGCCTTGTAGTCATGTGTCAGTGAACAGGGAGTACAGGAGGGGAATGAGAACGCATCCCTGAAGGGCCCCCGTGTTGAGGATCAGCATGGCGGATGTGTTGTTACCTACCCTTACCACCTGGGGCTGCCCGTTAGGAGGTCTAGGATCCAATTGCAGAGGGAGGTATTTAGTCCCATTGTCCTTAGCTTATTGATGAGCTGTGAGGGCACTATGGTGTTGAACACTGAGCTGTAGTCAATGAATAGCATTCTCACATAGGTGTTCCTTTTGTCCAGGTGGGAAAGGGCAGTGTGGAGTGCAATAGTGATTGCATCATCTGTTGATCTGTTGGGACGGTATGCAAATTTGAGTGGGTCTAAGGTTTTTGGGATAATGGTGTTGATGTGAGCCAAGACCAGCCTTTCAAAGCACTTAATGGCTACAGACGTGAGTGCTACGGGTCGGTAGTCAAAGTGCAAGTTACAATTCTATCATAAACAAAACATTGAATACAACATTATACAGGGATATTGACGTCAGCATATTACTGGAATTAAAAATTATGATGAGAATAAGAAATGTTTTAAGAATAATTAGCTTTTACAACTTCAAATGATTCTATACTACATTCCTGTCACGATTGTCGAAGGAGAGGACCAAAACTCAGCGTGGTAAGTGTTCGTCATTTTAATGGTAAACTGAACACTACAAAGCAAAACAACAAAGTGACAACCGAAAACAACTCCATCAGGTGCAACACACACTAAACAGAAATTAATCACCCACAACACACACTAGAAAACAGGCTACCTAAATATGGCTCCCAATCAGAGACAACGATAGACAGCTGCCTCTGATTGGGAACCACACCAGACCAAACACATAGAAAACCACCAACATAGAAAAAAGAACATAGACTGCCCACCCTAGTCACAAGTGACAATTCCACTAGGACTAATACACAAATAGTCCGAATGGAAACCAATTACAAGCATGCTTCTTTCTATCTTTCCTGTAACAAAGCCAACAATTTATAGAGTAGTCCTCCAACACATTGAAGTTCACCTAGGCTCACCTAGGCTGTGAGGGTGTGTCCTGTGAGGGTGTGGTTGGACCACCCTTTCCCTCCAGAACAACCTGAATTATTTGAGGGATGGATTCTAAGGTGTGGTGTTCAAACATTTCTCAAATGGTATCAAGCAACCTACCGTGTGCCAGGAAAACATTCCCCACACCTAGGGCTGTGGTGGTCATGACATTTTGTGAGCCAATTATTGTCATGCAAACGAATACCGGTCTCACGTAATTGACCATTAATTAACATAAACACATTTAGCATCTCCAGGCCTCCACTCAAACATGCCGCCTTTCAAACATCTACATTTAAAAAAAGTCAAATCAATCAATTCAATTTACACTAGACGTCGCCTGATTAATCGGAATGGCCGATTAATCGGGACGATTTCAAGTTTTCATAACAATCGGAAATCGGTATTTTGGGGCGCCGAATTACCGATTCTTTTTTCTTTTTTTTTTTTTTTTTTTTACACCTTTATATAATCTTTATTTAACTAGGCAAGTCAGTTAAGAACACATTCTTATTTTCAATGACGGCCTAGGAACGTTCTGCCTAGGCCGTTTTAACCTTGTCAGCTCGGGGGATCCAACCTTGCAACCTTACAGTTAACTAGTCCAATGCTCTAACACGTGATTACATTGCACTCCACGAGGAGCCTGCCTGTTAGCGAATGCAGTAAGCTAAGGTAAGTTGCTAGCTAGCATTAAACTTATCTTATAAAAAATAATCAATCAATGACTGTCATTGCTCCAATGTGTACTTAACCATAAACATCAATGCCTTTCTTAAAATCAATACACAAGTATATATTTTTAAACCTGCATATTTAGCTAAAAGAAATCCAGGTTAGCAGGCAATATTAACCAGGTGAAATTGTGTCATTTCTCTTGCGTTCATTGCACGCAGAGTTAGGGTATACGCAACAGTTTGGGCCGCCTGGCTCTTTGAGAACTAATTTGCCAGAATTTTACGTAATTATGACGACATTGAAGGTTGTGCAATGTAACCGGAATATTTAGACTCATGGATGCCACCCGTTAGATAAAATACGGAACAGAATAAACGTTTTGTTTTCGAGGTGATAGTTTCCGGATTAGTCAAAGGTATATGGTTTAGAGAGAAATAGTCGACGCGTTATAATTCCTGTAATAACTTGCGGCTGAATTTGGAAGGGGTTCCTTCGTTATTTTACTGTTCATGTCTTCCATAGAGAATGTCTTGATCTACTTCAAATAAGGTCTGTGTTTCGTGCAGGCTTAAACCGCCTCAACGTTTTGATACCCGTGTAAATCTCACTAGGATAAGGTAACGTTTGTCAACATATTTTCATAAATCCACTCTACAAAAAAATGTATCTTCGCTTATATGTTGCCAATATTGATCAGAGTTACCTTGTCCTATGGATATCTACACAGTTATACAATTGGCACGGTGATGTAAGCCTACGCGAAACAAAGACCTTATTTTAAGTGAATCTAAAAAATATCCTATGGAATAAATGAAGGAACCGCTTTTCAGATTTTGCTAGAAGGTGTCATGGGAATTATGACTCGCACTTTGGTTGTCAATTCTTACCATGCCCATTATTAAAATAGGATTTCCTGCATATAGAAATTAAAGTTTTTGTTTTCAACATTCATCACAGGTAACTTAAACTCAATTTTTATTCAAACAGTTGAGAGTATTTGTCTCCTAAGCAGACTCTTCAGTATCATTGTCACTTTAGAGCTGTGTGCGTGTGTGTGTATTTATGTATTATATTAAGTTAAAATAAAAGTGTTCATTGTTCATTCAGTATTGTTGCAATTGTCATTATTACAAAAATGTGTGTGTGTGTGTATGATATATATATTTTTAAAAAATGTTTTTGTTTTTTTAAATATATATCGGCCGATTAATCGGTATCAACTTTTTTTGTCCTCCAATAATCGGTATCGGTATTGGCATTGAAAAATCATAATCGGTCGACCTCTAATTTACACCATCACAAAAAAATCTTTATTTATTTTAATCAAGTATAAAGAAACATTATGATATGAGGAAAATGTATTTCAGAAGAACATAATGTGAGTTAGTCTACTGTATGTTAGTTACAGTGCAATCGGAAAGTATTCAGACCCCTTCACTTTTTCCACATTTTGTTAAGTTAAAGCCTTATTCTAAAATTAATAAAATGTTCCTCATCAATCAACACACAAAACACCATAAATACAAAGCGTAAACAGATTTTTTGAATTTTTGCAAATGTATAAAAAATGTAAAAACGTATTTACATAAGCATTCAGACCCTTTGCTATGAGACTCGAAATTGAGTCTTCATACCTAAGACTCAAATCAAATAAACTTTATTTGTCACATGTGCCGAATACTACAATGCTTACTTTCAAGCCCTTTAACTAACCGTGCAGTTCAAGAAGAGTTAAGAAAATATTTACCATGTAAACTAAAACAAAAAGTAATAATAAAATAAGAATAACAAGGCTATATACAGGGGGCACCAGTACTGTGTCAGTGTGCAGGGGTACAGGCTAGTTTAGGTGAAATTATGAATTGTTCAGCAGTCTTATGGCTTGGGGGTAGACGCTGTTGAGGATTTTGCCCCGCCACACCAAACGCGATCACGACACGGAGGTTAAAATATCAAAACAAACTCTGAACCAATTATATTAATTTGGGGACAGGTCGAAAGCATTAAACATTTATGGCAATTTAGCTAGCTAGCTTGCAGTTGCTAGCTAATTTGTCTTATTTAGCTAGACTGCTGTTGCTAGCTAATTTCTCCTGGGATATAAACATTTAGTTGTTATTTTACCTGAAATGCACACGGTCCTCTACTCTGACAATTAATCCACATATAAAACGGTCAACTGAATCGTTTCTAGTCATCTCTTTTCCCTCCAGGCTTTTTCTTCTTTGGACTTTATATTGCGATTGGCAACTAACGTTCATAAGGTGTATTACCACCACCAACCTCCGTTCGTCTTTCAGTCACCCATGTGGGTATTTCCAATCAGGAAAAGAGTGTCTTAGAAATCAAAACATACAGTAAATGGGCTGCATGGTGCGACTATAGGCTATTGATGTTTATTTTTATTTCACCTTTATTTAACCAGGTAGGCTAGTTAACCAGGTAGGCAAGTTCTCATTTACAACTGCGACCTGGCCAAGATAAAGCAAAGCAGTGCAACCAAAACAACACCACAGAGTTACACATAAAAAAACGTACAGTCAATAACACAATATAGAAATCTATGTACAGTGTTTGCAAATGTAGAAGAGTTGGGAGGTAAGGCAATAAATAGGCCATGGAGGCAAAAGAAAGATACAATTTACTATTAACACTGGAGTGATAAATGTGCAGATGATGATGTGCAAGTGGAGATACTGGGGTGCAAAGAGCACGAGGATAAATAACAGTATGGGGATGAGGTAGTTGGGTGTGCTATTTACAGATTGTCTGTGTACAGGTACAGTGAGCTGTTCTGACAGCTGATGCTTAAAGTTAGTGAGGGATATATAAGAGTGTGTTGGAGTGTGCTGGAGTGTGTGCTACGGGTGGGTGTTGCTATGTTGACCAGTGAGCTGAGATAAGGCGAGGCTTTACCTAGCAAAGACTTGGGAGCCAGTGGGTTTGGCGACGAATATGTAGTGAGGGCCAGCCAACAAGATCATACAGGTCGCAGTGGTGGGTAGTATATGGTTGCTTTGGTGATAAAATGAATGGCACTGTGATAGACTACATCCAGTTTGCTGAGTACGGTGTTGGAGGCTATTTTGTATATGACATCGCCGAAATCAAGGATCAGTAGGATAGTCAGTTTTACAAGGGTATTTTTGGCAGCATGAGTGAAGGAGGCTTTGTTCCGAAGTAGGATGCCGATTCTAGATTTAATTTTGGATTGGAGATGCTTAATCTGAGTCTGGAAGGAGAGTTTACAGTCTAACCAGACACCTAGGTATTTGTAGTTCTCCACATATTCTAAGTCAGAACCGTCCAGAGTAGTGATGCTAGTCGAGCGGGCGGGTGCAGGCAATAATCACTTGAAGAGCATGCATTTAGTTTTACTAGCATTTAAAAGCAGTTGGAGGCCACAGAAGGAGTGGTGTATGGCATTGAAGCTCGTTCGGAGGTTTGTTAACATAGTGTCCAAAGAAGGGCCAGATGTACACAGAATGGTGTATTCTGCCTGGAGGTGGATCAGAGAATCACCCGCAGCAAGAGTGACATCATTGATGTATACAGAGAAAAGAGTCGGCCTGAGAATTGAACACTGTGGCACCCCCATAGAGACTGCCAGAGGTCCGAACAACAGGCCCTCCGATTTAACACACTGAACTCTATCTGAGAAGTAGTTGGTGAACCAGGCGAGGCAGTCATTTGAGAAACCAAGGCTGTTGAGTCTGCCGATAAGAATGTGGTGATTGACAGAGTCGAAAGCCTTGGCCAGGTCGATGAAGACAGATGCACAGTACTGTCTTTTGTTAATGGCGGTGATGATATCGTTTAAGACATTGAGCGTGACTGAGGTGACCATGACCAGCTCGGAAACTAGATTGCATAGTGGAGAAGGTATGGTGGGATTCGAAATGGTCGGTAATCTGTTTGTTAACTTGGCTTTCGAAGATTTTAGAAAGGCAGAGCAGGATGGATATAGGTCTATAACAGTTTGGGTCTAGAGTTTGCCCTCGCTAGAAGCCTGTGTTTCAGACATAAGGAAGTGGATGGCTGAAAACGTTCTACTTTTAAACTCGGACAAAACAGAGATGCTTGTTCTAGGTCCCAAGAAACAAAGAGATCTTCTGTTGAATCTGACAATTAATCTTGATGGTTGTAAAGTCGTCTCAAATAAAACTGTGAAGGACCTCGAAATTACTCTAGACCCTGATTTATCTTTTGACGAACATATCAAGACTGTTTCAAGGACAGCTTTTTTCCATCTACGTAACATTGCAAAAATCAGAAATGTTCTGTCCAAAAATGATGCCGAAAAATTAATCCATGCTTTTGTTACTTCTAGGTTAGACTACTGCAATGCTCTACTTTCCGGCTACCCGGATAAAGCACTACATAAACTTCAGTTAGTGCTAAATACGGCTGCTAGAATCCTGACTAGAACCAAAAAATGTGATCATATTACTCCAGTGCTAGCCTCCCTACACTGGCTTCCTGTTAAGGCAAGGGCTGATTTCAAGGTTTTACTGTTACCTACAAAGCTGTCACGTTCCTGACCGGTTTTCTGTTATTTTGTATGTGTTTGACGGTCAGGGCGTGAATTTGGGTGGGTAGTCTATGTTGTGTGTTTCTATGTTTGTTAAGGGTGACCTGATATGGCTCTCAATTAGAGGCAGGTGGTTTTCATTTCCTCTGATTGAGAGCCATATTAAGGTAGGTGTTTTCACACTGTTTGTTGTGGGTGGTTGTCTCCTGTGTCAGTGTCTGTACACCACACGGGACTGTTTCGGTATCGTTTGTTCGTTCGGTTTGTATGTAGTCTGTTTCCTGTTCATGCGTTCTTCGTGTTATATGTAAGTTCGTGTCCAGGTCTGTCTACATCGTTTATTTGTTTTTTTAGTTTATCAAGTATAGTTCGTTTTGTGTCTTGTTTAATAAATCATTATGTCACATAACCACGCTGCATTTTGGTCGAATCACTACTCCTCCTTTTCGGATGAAGAGGAGGAGGAACGCAGTTACAAAAGCATTACATGGGCTTGCTCCTACCTAGTTGGTCCTGCCATACATACCTACATGTACGCTACGGTCGCAAGACGCAGGCCCCCTAATATTAAGAAAACTATTTGTTAATCATTTGAAAAATGTTAGACCAAAAAAATGTGATGAAAATGAAAACGTATAACCATAATCATATCAGGCATCTCTACCCAACCATCCCATTTGTACCCTGCCTAAGAAATAAGGAATTATTTAAGAAAGTGCCAGGTGCCAATATATTTGTCCACAACTGAATGTGAATATGTGTGTATGTGTACATGCATGTACATATGTGAATTCATGCATACATTTGTATATCACAGACACATGACAATGAGGGGCTAATTTGTTACAGAGTGAAAAGGCTGAAAGATAAGGTGCAGCTAGGTATCCATTTAAGGTTGTGGGTCCAGCAGGACAACGACCCCAAACACACATCAACAAGTTGCAGCGGTCTAAGACACTGCATCTCAGTGCAAGAGGCATCACTACAGTCCCTGGTTCGAATCCAAGTTGTATCACATCCGGCCGTGATTGGGAGTCCCATAGTGCGGCGCACAATTGGCCCAGCGTCGTCCGGGTTTGGCCGGTGTATGCCGTCATTGTTAATAAGAATTTGTCCTAAACTGACTTGCCTAGTTAAATCAAATTAAAAATTAAATTAAAAACATGCAGCTGTAGCCATGGGTAGTACTGTAGGAGTGACTGCCTTGCCACTCCATGGAGGACTGCCAAAGGTCAGAAATCAAAATCAATATTGCCTCAATTTTGATTACTCTGAAGATGAATTAAAGCTGATATCCGGAGCGATCACACTGTTCTGAATCAATGCAGAGAGAGCAGGCTTGCTGTATCCATCTCTCGTACTGAATATGATAATCAAACACCTTCTTACAGTTTGTACATTAAAGTACCACATAGCTGTTCTGTTTTGGAGTACTTTCTCAAGAGTTGGATTGGAGAAATAAGTTCAAAACTAGTGTACGTACAGTACATCCAATATAGACACGCTGCTGAATGCTTGTGTATACTTGATTGTACCTCAACCAGGTCTTCATCAAGATTAGTAAAATGTTGGTATCTATTTATTTTCTTTTAAAGGATGGATACATGTTATTAAGACAAATATGTATTTCCAAAACTGTAGCCATCCTATTTTAGACACACTGAGCATGGTCAGTCAACAAGGCAGACAGTGGTCTGGTAATGATTGTTGATGTGAATGGGTTTAATTTCAAAACGCTATATATCCACTTTCAGAAATGTAGGGAAATTAGCATGTATTGTTTGAATAAATATTGAAAGAGATTGGTGTGTTTTCTAATCATGGCAGGGGCTTGTTTTCTAATCATGGCAGGGGCATGTCAATGACAGACATTAATTTCTTTAAAATCTATCATTTCAGAGAGACATATAACCATGCTTTTTTGCAAAAGTTCAGAAAGTATTCACACCCATTTACTTTTTCTACATGTTATGTTCTAGCCTGAATTTAAAATGGGTTAAATTGAGATTTTGTGTCACTGGCCTACAATATCACATAATGTAAAAGTGGGATCATGTTTTTATACATTTTTATACATACTATATAACAAATGAAAACCTGAAATGTCTTGAGTCAATATGTATTTTTTTGACACATATGAAGGTACCCATAAGCAATAATTACAGATGATAAAACACAAATGTGAAAAATTGGTGGATATGGCGTCTTGGAAATGAACTCTTCATGTGTAAACTATGGCATTGGTCCCATGGAGGTTTGACATTGCTGCTAGTGCTACTCACAGAGGACCTCTGGTCAGTGACCGTTTGGGCCACTAACAAGGGTTTGGATCTATAGTTGGGGAGAGAGGATGTTCTGTATGTTAGGCTGACTGGTGTCTGGGGTGTGTATAATAGAGTAAACGACAGTCAGTCAAGATACCACTTGCATTCTGGCAAGGTACTGTAGTATGTGATGGATGGAGTAAAGTGTTGGTTGATTCAATGCTTTGCTGTCACATGTGATTTCAACTCAAGAGACATATGAACATCGAATCAAATCATACAATGCACAAAAAGATCCATAATACTAGTATGTGAGTGGATGGTTCAATGTTCATACCTGATGATAGTAGTCAGTCAGTCAATCAAACTAAACCAAACAAAATGTCCACTTTCAACCCACTGCCTTAGTTATCTGAACCATTAAGGAGCTGAACAGCACAGTATACAATCTCCAGCATAAATGCCACTCCTGCTTTAACTCATTAGGCTGAGAGATGGACAGAGACAGACAGACGGCAGGAGAGAGAGAACGAGAAAGAGAGAGAGCATGAGTGGAGAACATTGTGCCCTTGCCTACCGTTGCTAAGCAGCCAGTCAGTCGACCATGGCCAGGCTGACAGGCCTTCTACTTCCTGAATATCATCACGGGGGAAAGATCGAGGCTGAGAGACAGAGAGAGAGCGAGCAAAAAAGAGAGAGAGCGAGAGAGAGAGATCAGGGTGGTGCTGGGTGCTGGGACACAGATACAGAGAGAGATGGGGTTCATACAGCATACAGATGGTTTAGGAAGCATTTACGGGTATTACAGGTAAGTCTTTTGTAGCTAACTGTTCCCTGAAAACTCTCTCTCAATCCATTTGACTGGGTTCTCTATCTCTCTCTTTCTCGGCAGTAGTGTAGCAGCAGAATTCCAGTGGACGAGCCGTTCACGTCACACACACAGTCACACAACATTATACTGTAAATATAGCCAAATGACCGCAAATACCCACCCAGCAGTTTTACTTTACTTTCCCCTTCAAATAACAGCTTTCTTCCTGGCGTGTGTCGGGTATCACAGACCATCCATCACAAGACACAACTGTGTGTTTCTATCAGTAAAGACCCTCATGCATTTTTCAACATTCAAATAGCTTCAAGCTCCAGAGATGGATGAATGCTGCCTTCCTGCCTGCCTGCCTGTCTATCATACTCTACGACAACAACAAAATAGTTATTCATAAATATTAGAGGGAGGGCAGCATTGCTTCCTATCAGTCCTTCCTCCCTTGTTTGTGGCATGAAGTGTTGTGTTACACCATTCCTCTCACATGGGCCTTTGTTGAGATTTGTAAACTCAGAGTTTGGTTTATTCCCCCCTCCCCTGCACCCCTGCGCCCCTGCTACCTCGTCTCTCAATACCCACAAACCTCTGGATAACCAGGCTGCATAATGTTTATATATTTACATTCAGAGTATCAGTGACCAGGGCCAGATTAACAGATCATAGGCCAGAGGGGCATTGTTTTTTAATTTGCCAAACAATTTAATTGCCAAAAATTTCCCCAAAATAAGCACAAGGCCACTGTTTCAAAATATTACTTTTGTATTGGCATGGCACACATACAGCATGCTCACAATATTGATTCAGGACCACGGACAGTTACCGTGACTGTCCGCAAGCTATCGCAAAGAAAACAGGAGCGTGACCTCCGCCATTTCAAAACCACCCTTGGGACAGAGCCTCTCCAGTGGACAAGCATTAGACCTACGCACTGCTTTTTTACAGAAAGTGTCATGGCTTACCTTACAAGTATTCCCGCTTTGTTTTCTGAGCAGCCAAAACTGGAATGATGTCATTGAAATCAAGTGATCTGAGTATTTCACTCTCACGAGCCGTACGAGTCAAATAGTTCAGCCTTTCCTTTCCCATCATTGGTCTGTTTTTGACAAGAGCCAGCTTTGAAAATGACTGCTCCTATGATGCCTTGGTGACAGGCGAAGTCACGAATAATCGCAAGGCAAATTACGTTACATACATGTGCCTTATTTGGTTAACAACTTTCTGATTGGATTATGAATCGACACGTCTCACACAATTTACCAGTCGTAAACTCATATTTATTTATTTGGCTTTCTATTTTTTATTAATCAGTTACCCAACCATGGCAGGGCACCCCAGTTACCCACAAGGGCCCCCTACCTCATCTCGTCCCCCAATCTGATGATTAGCAGAGCAGCAGCAGGCTATCTACGCTCATTGAGAGCAGGCTACTGTGGTTGGCGGTTCCAGTAGAAAAAATTATGATATACTGTATATACATTTACATTTCTCTGCCTCAAGGGCCTCCTATGAGCTTGGGCCCCTGGGCTTCAGACCCTGTAAGCCATTGCAATAATCAGGTCCTGTCAATGACAGAAAGCAAAAACAAATATTATACATTTAAATGTAAATGTATAATTTGACAGGTTGTTAGCAGCAGGGAGGCCATGCCTGGTGTATTATAACAGCAAACAGGATGGAAATTCTGAGCCAACTAAAACCACCTGTTCCTGAATCATCTTTCTATCTGATCCACTGAGCCAAACCCACCTGTTCCTGAATCATCTCTCTATCTGATCCACTGAGCCAAACCCACCTGTTCCTGAATCATCTCTCCATCTGATCCACTGAGCCAAACCCACCTGTTCCTGAATCATCTCTCTATCTGATCCTCTGAGCCAAACCCACCTGTTCCTGAATCATCTCTCTATCTGATCCACTGAGCCAAACCCACCTGTTCCTGAATCATCTCTCCATCTGATCCACTGAGCCAAACCCACCTGTTCCTGAATCATCTCTCTATCTGATCCACTGAGCCAAACCCACCTGTTCCTGAATCATCTCTCTATCTGATCCACTGAGCCAAACCCACCTGTTCCTGAATCATCTCTCTATCTGATCCTCTGAGCCAAACCCACCTGTTCCTGAACCATCTCTCTATCTGATCCACTGAGCCAAACCCACCTGTTCCTGAATCATCTCTCTATCTGATCCACTGAGCCAAACCCACCTGTTCCTGAATCATATCACTATCTGATCCACTGAGCCAAACTCACCTGTTCTTGAATAATCTCATCATCTGATCCACAGAGCCAAACCCACCTGTAACTGGAAGAGGCATAGAGACATACTGTATAGAGATAGAGAATCTTAATAGAGATGGATACACACTTAATTTCATAGTCATGGTGTTGGTTTAACACAATAGATAAATAGTGGCTATTACTCCATGTGTTGTGAGTCTTGTTCCTAGTCTATGCCTTTTCAACACATCTTCAAATTGCCTGTTTAATTGGTTCAAGCTGAGATTGTCGTAGGTTCATCAAAATATTCTGCAATATGTCTATTCCTAGCTTCAACCCTAACCCTAACGCTAAGCCTGACCCTGACCCTAACACTAACCCTGACGTTAACCCTGATCCTAACCCTAATGCTAACCCTAACTGTAACGGTCGTCCTCCTCCTCTTCTTCTGAAGAGGGATTGTAGGGATTGGACCAAAGCGCAGCGTGATAGTTTGATATAACGAATTTATTATATCCAGACGAAACACGATAAAGACTTGAAATGATTACCAAAATAACAAAACGACGTAGACAGACCTGAACATGGAACTTACATAAATGCACGAAGAACTCACGAACAGGAACAGACTACATACACGAACGACAACTAAACAGTCCCGTGTGGTGCAACATACACAGACACGGAAGACAACCACCCACAAACAAACAGTGTGAACAGCCTACCTTTATATGGTTCTCCATCAGAGGAAACGTCAAACACCTGTCTCTGATTGAGAACCATATAAGGCTAATTCCCAATGACCTAAACATAGAAACACAAAACATAGAATGCCCACCCCAACTCACGTCCTGACCAACTAAACACATACAAAAATAACAGAAAACAGGTCAGGAACGTGACACTAACACTAACCCTATGTATACATCTCAGCTAAACCTTTACCCTAGCCTCAACTCTAACCATCATTGGCCTCAACCCTAATCCTAACCGCCCCACAAAGGTCTCCCCATCTTGAATTCACAATTTAACCCCTGAAGATGACCGTTAGTACTACTATAAATACTTATGCACATCCGTTAAAATGTTTCGCCTCACATCAGAGCTTTCCATTTGCCATGCACCAACAAACCTAGATGCTGAGGATAGTGGCTAGAAGCTAGTGCCTTGTGGCTATTGCTTCTGAAAATGCACCATTGCAACTTACCATAAACTGTCTGCGGACACCATCAAAGATATCACATCTTGTATATTCTGTAGGCTCCACAACATCATATTCTTGTTTTCCAGTTAAACATTCAAACAACAAATGATGACATTACATGTTTGTGAGGAAACAAAGTGAATCAAAACACAGCAGCGGGTTTTGTATTGGAAGTGTGTCATTGACTAATCACGTACCAACAGTAATGTTCTCTCCCTCCCTTCCTATGTTATACTGGTGCTCTGTTACATGATGAATCATTTCTGAGTCTCCAAAACGCTGCGTTTGGAAATGTGGTTTTGTGGTTTTAATTTGGACACAGACACCATCTCAATTTCGTCTCAGCTGTGAGACGCCTTACTTTCATTTGTTTTCTATAAGTTGCAGATGCGACCAAGGTTGCGTCTGAAATAGCGCCCTATTACTTATATAGTGCCCTACTTTTGAACAGAACTCTATGGGTCCTGGTTAAATGTAGTGCACTATACAGGGAATAGGGTGCAAGGGAGCGATATCCTCTGTTTTTTTGTAGGGATAATGATGAATTGATTCTTCCCCCATCCTATCCATGTGCTGCCTACACACAGGCCATTTATCAACAGGGACCAATAAAGACAAAGAATAGCCTAGGAGCTGTGCTACTGCCACGGTATGGAGGTGGTGGGAGAGAGACCATACACTACAGCTGGAGGGGGATACCACAGGACTAACTGCCCCGGGCCAGGTGGGGATCACACACAACTCTGTCCAAATGTATCTGTAACTTGTGACACTTGTGTATTTTGTATTTTTTTGTAATATTTTATGTACACGCTGCTATTTCCCTGTCGCCCTTGCAAAATAAGCTTTTAACCTAAATGGGTCTTACCTGGTTAAATAAAGGTGAAATAAATAAAAAATAAATATGAACAATTGTGTGACACTGTATGTGTGTGAGGGTGTGTGGAGGGGCCATCTAACATCTTTATGTGTCACTGCTATAGCCTTATGGCCAGTGAAGAGAGGGCCTTATGGTTAACCAAATGGTCCAACACTCACTGTCACAACACATGAATCACTGACACGGCTTTATCCTCAGAGTGCATGGACATACCAAGAACTCCAAACTCCTGTGTGACTGATTTTGTGTGTGAGAGAGAGTGTGTACGACCAGTCAGCATATTGCCAGCACATCCGTCTCCATCTCAAGGAGCCCGTCACCATCTCAAGGAGCCCGTCTCCATCTCAAGGAGCAAAACAATACATCTTGCTCTCCATTCCTTTAGTGAAGGTGACAGGAATTTACTCAGTCACCAGAAGTCATCAGCAGCAGAATGAAAAGGACATGCCACATGCTAGGAGACACTGCCATAAGACATTGGTTGTTAAAAAATAATAATAATTCTACCTTTATTTTACCAGGTAGGCCAGTTGAGTTCTCATTTACAACTGCGACCTGGACAAGATAAAGCAAAGCAGTGTGACAAAAAACATCACAGAGTTACACATAGGATAAACAACCGTACAGTCAATAACACAATAGAAAAATCTATATACAGTGTGTTTTAAATGGAGTAAGGAGGTAAGGCAATAAATAGGCCATAGTAGCGAAGTAATTACAATTTAGCAAATTAACACTGAAGTGATAGATGTGCAGATGATGATGTGCAAGTATAAATACTGGTGTGCAAAAGAGCAAAAAAAGTAAATTAAAACAATATGGGGATGAGGCAGGTAGTTGGGTGGGCTATTTACAGATGGGCTATGTACAGCTGCAGCGATCGGTAAACTGCTCATATAGCTGATGCTTAAAGTTAGTGAGGGAGATATAAGTCTCCAATATACAGTACCAGTCAAAAGCTTGGACACTCCTACTCTTTTACCAAATAGGGCTGTCTTCTGTATACCACCACTACCTTGTCACAACACAACTGATTGGCTCAAATGCATTTAGAAGGAAAGAAATTCCACAAATTACCTTTTAACAAGGCACACCTGTTAATTGAAATGCATTCCAGGTGATTACCTCAAGAAGCTGGTTGAGAAAATGTCAAGACTGTGCAAAACTGTCATCATGGCAAAGGGTGGCTACTTTGAAGAATCTCAAATATAAAATATATTTTGATTTGTTTAACACATTTTTGGTTGCTACATGATTCTATATGTGTTATTTCATAGTTTTAATGTCTTCACTATGATTCAACAATATAGAAAATAGTACAAATAAATAAAACCCTTGAATGAGTATGTGTGTCCCAAATTTTGACTAGTACTGTACAGTACATACCCATTTTCTTCTGCTTATAAACATCATGTTGCCATTTGCTGTTATTCCACCTGGACCTTAGTTCTACAGCTTAAGATTGATAATAGACGCTCAATCACAAGTATTATAGTGACTCATCAAGGACAAGATGAACACCACTATATTCAACTATATCTGCTATATGGACCCCCCAAAAAATTGGCATAGAATCCAGTCATCTAAGTCAAAGACTGTTCTCTCTGCTACTGCACGGCAACCGGTCCCGGAGCGCCAAGTCTAGTTCCAAAAGGCTCCTTAACAGCTTCTACCCCCAAGCCATAAGACTGCTGAACAATTAATCAAATGGCCACCCGGACTATTTACAATGACCTCTTTGTTTTTACACTGCTGCTACTCGCTGTTTATTATCTATGCATAGTCACGTTACCCCTACCTACAGTACATGTACAAATGACCTTGACTAACCTGTGCCACCACACATTGACTCGATACCGGTACCACCTCTATATAGCCTCGTTATTGTTATTTTGTTGTGTTACTTTTTATGACATTTTTTACTTTAGTTTATTTAGTAAATATTTTCTTAACTATTTATTGAACTGCATTGTTGGTTAAGGGCTCGTAAGTAAGCATTTCACAGTAAAGTCTACACTTGTTGTATTCGGCGCATGTGACAAATACATTTTGAATTGATTTGATCTGTCCCTTACTATAAAATCCACTTAAATTAGAACACTGAATGCAAGTTGGAAGCATATTCTCTCTATGTATACATCGTATAGTACAGCACATAATTTCAAACCGATATTTCATTCAAACAAGGTTCTTTGCTTTTTGAATAATAGATGAAAATGTACTGCAACACAAAAAGGCCCATAAAGGAAGAAACATCCATTTGGTGAGTGTTGATCATCTCTGTCAAACTGGGGGAACCAGATGGCATAGATGCTACTTTGGACAAACTCCAGACAGAGCCACTCTGCTCAGTGTAGAGTTGACTGTGAAACACGTCCTTGACTGGCAGGGTTACTCACTGAGAGTTTCTCAGAGATCTGTGCTGTAGATCCCTGAAAAGTTGTACTGGGATGACTTCAAGGCAGTGGCATATATTCATTGATGGCAAAGGAAGCAAGGTTTTAACCAAATGGTTAAAAAAAATGTTTATCTTTGGTCTCTATGTTTAATTTTTCAGAAATTTGCAAGAAGCTGAATGTATCTCACTGGAGAAAGCATCCTAGCCAGCAGAACAGTCCCCCTTTGTCTCTGTACTGTATGTGTAGCCCATCTATCTGATGCTGTCTGCTCAAAAAGAGTATTATATTGTTGCCGCCCTTGGCATTGAATGCAAGGGAAACCAGCGAGCATTTAGCCTCCCTTGATTAAAAATAAAATAAAATAATAGTCAATCAGCGTTAAGCTAAACTGAGTGAGCTCAAATGCTAAAGGTCCTGGAGCACTCAAGAAAAGTGTTAAGGGCAGCCAGTTGGGATTTGACTTCAGACCAATCACATCACATCAACAGCCAAAAACTTTAATTGTTGCGTCTTGTTGTGTTGTTGTCCTCCGGTGGCTAAATAAAAGTGTCCCTTTCCTAAATTAGCCATGGATCTTGAAAGGGATTTGGACATGTTGTTTTACTTAACTCTCCGTACTGGCCAATGATTATAACTGTGATTCTGATCCAACCGTAAATTCATACATTGTGCCTCTGGCGTGAAAGGATGGAAGTTCAAAATGTAGCTAGTTGTAGTAGGCTAATGTTAACTAGCTGGCTCATCATTGCCCATGAAAGGAAGTTCTGCCAGCAAGCACGCTGTTAGCCAGGTAGCCTAGGACAACAAAAACTAAAATCTTGTACTTTATGATAGTCATAGACCATTTCAGCAACATGAAAGAGAGAAAGATGGCATTTACATTTCTCTACAAGTAGGGTGAGTCAACATATTTGTTTCTACTTGCAAGTACACACACACACAAACAGACAGAGAGAGAGAAATCAGTACCATGGACAGCCACATCACATTTATCTTAATTTGATTGTACTAAATTGTTTTTGGTATCTTTTAGTTGTAACTGTATTAGATTAAGCAGAGGTGATTTGATGATGTTGAAATGTTGAAGTTGAAATGGTGCTGGAATAGTGGAGGCAGCTCCTGTTTTCTTTACGACTTGTGGTAACTCTGTGGTTCTAAATCAATAGTTGTTTAGTGGTCCAAAAATGTTGGAAACATTAACTTGCTTGACCATGCTGTAGGTCATGTAACTGATTGTTACATGCAACATCTGTCACCGGGCAGATGTTGCTCTCCAGTTACCTGCTGAAACCACGGTGAGGTTGAATTTATTCTGCCACTGTGTCTTCTTATTGTCTCGGCCTTAGGCATATATATCACAGTGGCAAAGAATATGAACTAGCAGGTTATAGAGCAAACAATACAATTATCACAAAATATAGGTTGTAATATAGCACATTTTTTCTGGCTTGGCTTCCTCAGTGATTTTACCCCCACACCGCTACTGCTTCAAGGGCAGAAAATATTTGAACAACTCCCTGTCCAACCTCTAAGTCTTCCTCATCTCAAGGACTATATAGAGTCCAGAAATTGCCTCTGCACTTCAGAGTAACCCTACCCTCATTCCCTCTCCAACAAAAAACTCCTCTATGGCTGAGATGGGGGGAAACAAATCAGAAGTTAGAGCTGAGACACACTGGGGTTCGCTGAGGGTGTTCAGTTTGATTCGCGACAGAAAGCATTATTAGGGGGAACCCCTCCTGTGACCCTTTATTTAAATTATGCCTATGAGGGTTTGGTGAAATGTGGCTCTGCCTGTAGGCGTGGTGGCTCCAGCCCTGTCCTACAGAGAACCTGATTGAAAAGACAGAGGGAAACAGCTATAACTGCACCGCTCAGAGTTGAAGTTTAACCCAACGCCATTTCAGAAGGTTTTTTGATTAGATTTCGTAAAGGCATAAGGATTTTTGGAGTAAAAGGAAGAGGCAGAAAGAGAGAGAGAGGGAGAGAAAGAGAGAGGGAGAGAGAGAAGGAGAGAGACAGAGAGGAAGAGAGAGAGAGGGAGAGAGAGAGGAAGAGAGAGGAGAGAGAGAGAGGGGCGAGAGGGAGAGAGAAGGAGAGAAAAGGAGAGAGACAGAAGGCTTATTGTCTGACGCCTGCTTGTTTAGTATTCAAATGGCTGTCTCTTGCAACAACTGTTCAACCCACACTTGCCCAAATGATTTGACTGTATTTACTGAATACTTGCTTTGCAAAAATATTGAATATATTGAAAGGTGATATATTTCCAGCAGCCTCAATAACAACAGGGTCTGTTCCTATTGTTCCGAGGCATACCAAAAGTGATTAAATCCCAAATGTTGGTTTCTGTGACACACATAGGAATGGAAGTGGTCGTTTAGACCAATGAACGGACGGACGGACTGAAGTTGAACAGTTGTTGCAAAGAGACAGCCATTTGAGACAGCCATTTGAATACTAAACAAGCAGGCGTCAGACAATAAGCCTTCTGTCTCTCTCCTTCTCTCTCCTTCTCTCTCTTCCTCTCTCTCTTCCTCTCCCTCTCTCTCTCTTTCTGCCTCTTCTTTTTACTCAAACAATCCTTATGCCTTGACGAAATCTAATCAAAAAACCTTCTGAAATGGCGTTGGGTTAAACTTCAACTCTGAGCGGTGCAGTTATAGCTGTTTGTAATGGCAGTCAATGTTGTTCTCCTCCTCAAACGAGGAGGAGCATGGATAGGACCAAGATGCGGATTGAGGGAAATAAGCCATCTTTTAATGAAAAAACAGCAAAACAACACACTACAAAACTACAAAACAACAAATGAGACTAACCTTCAACTGTCCTGTGAGGACACAGGAACAAACACCCACAAAAGCCTACTGCCTATGGCTACCTTAAATCTGGCTCCCAATCAGAGACAAATGAATGACAGCTGTCTCTGATTGAGACCCAATCTAGGCAGCCATAGACATAACTAGACAACATAACAAACACTATCCCATACACATACAACACCCATGGACTAACCAAACACACACAACATACAATGCCCACCCCAACTCACGCCCTGACCAACTAAACATAATCAAAATAACATAAAAATAGGTCAGGAACGTTATAGAACCCCCCCCTCAAGGTGCGAACGCCGGGCGCACCAGCACAAAGTCCAGGGGAGGGTCTGGGTGGGCAGTTGACCACGGTGGTGGCTCAGGCTGAGGGCGAGGTCCCCACCCCACCATAATCAATCCCCGCTTCTTTATCCCCCTCCCAATGACCACCCTCCCACTAACACCACCTAAATGAGCGACCAGCACCGGGACAAGGGGCAGCACCGGGACAAGGGGCAGCACCGGGACAAGGGGCAGCACCGGGACAAGGGGCAGCACCGGGACAAGGGGCAGCACCGGGACAAGGGGCGGCAGGTCCTGGCTGAGGGACTCCGGCAGGTCCTGGCTGAGGGACTCCGGCAGGTCCTGGCTGAGGGACTCCGGCAGGTCCTGGCTGAGGGACTCCGGCAGGTCCTGGCTGAGGGACTCCGGCAGGTCCTGGCTGAGGGACTCCGGCAGGTCCTGGCTGAGGGACTCCGGCAGGTCCTGGCTGAGGGACTCCGGCAGGTCCTGGCTGAGGGGCAGCTCCGGACTGTAGGGCAGCTCCGAACTGTAGGGCAGCTCCGGACTGTAGGGCAGCTCCGGACTGTAGGGCAGCTCCGGACTGTCGGACGTCTCTGGCAGCTCCTGACTGGCGGGCGTCTCTGGCAGCTCCTGACTGGCGGGCGTCTCTGGCAGCTCCTGACTGGCGGGCGTCTCTGGCAGCTCCTGACTGGCGGGCGTCTCTGGCAGCTCCTGACTGGCGGGCGTCTCTGGCAGCTCCTGACTGGCGGGCGTCTCTGGCAGCTCCTGACTGGCGGGCGTCTCTGGCAGCTCCTGACTGGCGGGCGTCTCTGGCAGCTCCTGACTGGCGGGCGTCTCTGGCAGCTCCTGACTGGCGGGCGTCTCTGGCAGCTCCTGACTGGCGGGCGTCTCTGGCAGCTCCTGACTGGCGGGCGTCTCTGGCAGCTCCTGACTGGCGGGCGTCTCTGGCGGCTCCTGACTGACGGACGGCTCTAGCGGCTCCTGACTGACGGACGGCTCTAGCGGCTCCTGACTGACGGACGGCTCTACTGGCTCGGGACAGACGGGCGGCTCTAATGGCTCGTGGCAGACGGATGGCTCAGACGGCGCTGGGCAGACAGATGGCTCAGACGGCGCTGGGCAGACAGATGGCTCAGACGGCGCTGGGCAGACAGATGGCTCAGACGGCGCTGGGCAGACAGATGGCTCAGACGGCGCTGGGCAGACAGATGGCTCAGACGGAGCTGGGCAGACGGGCCGTTCAGGCACCGCTGGGCAGACGGCAGACTCTGGCCGGCTGAGACGCACTATAGGCCTGGTACGTGGTACCGGAACTGGAGGTACCGGGCTGAGGGCACGCACCTCAGGGCGAGTGCGGGGAACAGGAACAGTGCATCCAGGGCTCTGGAGACGCACAGGAGGCTTGGTGCGTGGTGCCGGAACTGGAGGCACTGGGCTGGAGACACGCACCATAGGGAGAGTGCATGGAAGAGGAACAGGGCTCTGGAGATGCACTGGAAGCCTGGTGCGTGGTGTAGGCACTGGTGGTACTGAGCTGGGGTGGGAAGGTGGCGCCGGATATACCGGACCGTGAAGGAGGACACGTGCTCTTGAGCACCGAGCCTCCCCAACCTTACCAGGTTGAATGGACCCCGTAGCCCTGCCAGTGCGGCGAGGTGGAATAGCCCGCACTGGGCTATGCAGGCGAACCGGGGACACCACCTGTGAGGCTGGTGCCATGTACGCCGGCCCGAGGAGACGTACTGGAGACCAGATACGTTGGGCCGGCTTCATGGCACTCGGCTCGATGCCCAACCTAGCCCTCCCAGTGCGGCAAGGTGGAATAGCCCGCACTGGGCTAAGCACGCGTACTGGGGACACCGTGCGCTTTACCGCATAACACGGTGTCTGACCAGTACGACGCCCTCTCACTCCACGGCAAGCCCGGGGAGTTGGCTCAGGTATCCTACCCGGCTTCGCCACACTCCCCTTTGCCCCCCCCCCCCCCCCCCCCAAGAAATTTTTGGGTGAGCCTCTCGGGCTTCCAGCCTCTCATACGTGCTGCCTCCTCATACCAGCGCTCCTGGGCTGTGGCTGCCTTCTTCACCTCCCGAGAGCGGCGATTCTCTCCAACCCTTCCCCAGGGTCCTTTTCCGTCCATGATCTCCCAAGACCATTCCTCCTGTGTCCAGTGCCTTAGTTCTTTTTCTCTCTCCTCAATCCGCTTGGTCCTGTTATGGTGGGTGTTTCTGTAAAGGCAGTCAATGTTGTTCTCCTCCTCAAACGAGGAGGAGCATGGATAGGACCAAGATGCGGATTGAGGGAAATAAGCCATCTTTTAATGAAAAAACAGCAAAACAACACACTACAAAACTACAAAACAACAAATGAGACTAACCTTCAACTGTCCTGTGAGGACACAGGAACAAACACCCACAAAAGCCTATTGCCTATGGCTACCTTAAATCTGGCTCCCAATCAGAGACAAATGAATGACAGCTGTCTCTGATTGAGACCCAATCTAGGCAGCCATAGACATAACTAGACAACATAACAAACACTATCCCATACACATACAACACCCATGGACTAACCAAACACACACAACATACAATGCCCACCCCAACTCACGCCCTGACCAACTAAACATAATCAAAATAACATAAAAATAGGTCAGGAACGTTACACTGTTTCCCTCTGTCTTTTCAATCAGGTTCTCTGTAGGACAGGGCTGGAGCCACCACGCCTACAGGCAGAGCCACATTTCACCAAACCCTCATAGGCATAATCTTTATGCGTCTTCTGGCTTCTTCAGATGGCTTCTGTACTGAGAGCTGGGAAATGGAAGCTGAAACAGCCTTTACATTTGTCTTTGTGATGATCAATAACCCAGCGAGCTAAGAAGCGGCTAACGATCAGCATAATCACTCAGTCTCCAAGGCACTCAATCACCTCCAGTGGTACTTTATAAGGGGGATGAATAGATATGATGGAGGGTGACTTTTCTCAAACATAATTGGCTGTAAATATTATACATTCTGTATTATTTATGCTCTGTTTGAGGTGCATGCAGGTTCAGTATGTATGCAGTCTATAAAATGTAAATGCATATATATGAGAGGTGAGGGAACGGAGGAAAAACTCAAAGTTGTTTTATTTGTTGGGGGGATAGAGGGATGGGGTAAGACTAAGCAGAAGAGGTGTTAGGTTAGATAACTCGTCCCCAAAGGCAGGAATACGTACATATTTATTTCATGAGCAATCTGATTCTAACTAAAGAAACCAAATGTTTTACTGACTGAACCTCAAACTGTGGGTGCGTTACCATCTTGAATCCAAATACATTTTTGCCATGCTGCTGTTCAAGCCAGACTATTGTCCTCAGCACATAAAAATTCCCTAAGCTGGTATTTGCAGTGTTGAAATAGACTCTTTAATCTTGAGATGCTTCAACATGTACATGCCTGAAGACGTGTCAAAGAACAATTCCTCAGAAAAACAAGCACAGAGAGTTTTAATCCCCACAGAGCCATCTATTTATATGGCTGTATCATCTACTTCCCCTCCTATACGGGAGGAGACTAGCCATGGAGACACACACACACACACACACACACGCACACACACACACACACACACACTCATACACACACACAAACGCAAAGAGGATCTTTGTGTTTGCATAGGCGCTCAGGAGAATGTCTTTCTCTATTCCTCCATCTCTTTCTCTATTCTGTTTACCTATTGACAAAAGGTCCTGAATATACTTCTGAGGTGCTTGCATGTCAGACACAATCAGAGGTATGCTGGTGTAACACTCCAGCAGGGAATTGAAATTTAGCTGAGAAAAGAACAGCAAGAAGAATGTCTTTGAGTCACCATCGTTTACCAGAGACAGCAGTCCCGATCACTCATTACCAACACCATGGAGACGACAGACCAGATGCATGCCAACCATCACCTGCCACTCATTTGTCATCACTGTCACAGACACACACATACAGACACACACATACAGACACAGCCCCCCCCCCCCCGTCTCTCTCTCTCTCTCTCTCTCTCTCTCTCTCTGGCACAGGGTTAGACCTAGATCTCAACTTAATTTTAAAACAACTCCTCTCTGCTAGAGTGTGTGTGTGTGTGTGTGTGTGTGTGTGTGTGTGTGTGTGTGTGTGTGTGTGTGTGTGTGTGTGTGTGTGTGTGTGTGTGTGTGTGTGTGTGTGTGTGTGTGTGTGTGTGTGTGTGTGTGTGTGTGTGTGTGTGTGTGTGTGTGCTCTTGAGTAAATGTACATAAATCCATCAAAACAGACCACAATTTAAATCAATGCCACCAAGCCCTTCAACAGTGCAACCCAGGAGAGAGAAGAGAAAAGGGAGTATTTGTCAAACAGAACTCTGCCATCCCCTTGCATTGCCTTGTGGTGTTATGCATAGACCCTGATATGGCAGACAGCCCTCAGACTTTGTCCTTTAATGATCCAATCACTGTGGAGGAACAGACGAGGAGGACCAGGAGGAGGAGGAATATGTTCAGGCTTCATTTGTTGGTATCATAAAAAGTTTTTGTGTTGTTGTTTAGTTTATTTGTTCTTTAACAACAAATATTTTCTCCCTGTGGTTATTTTCTCCTGTAGGGGCACTGGCCCTCTAAGTGAGGGGAAGTGGTCTAGTGGTGTTTGTTTATTTTACTGGAACCTCTCCTGCATACCAAGGAGTGGATTTATTCAGAACACTAGTGGAATAAACATTACAGTACACAGTAAAGCATACTGTTCATCCACCAATGTTTGGAGTCTTTTTTTAAACATTTTTTCAGATTCCTAATCAGGAGACTTCCCATTCTCTCTCCTCTCTATGTCTTAGTTGATTAAAAACATTGTCGCTCCACACACACAAATCAATGTTATCTGCTGGCCAAGCCAAGTCTGTGATTGCGCGCGGAAACAGTGTGTTTGGTTCCTTATTAACGTGTGATCTGGCACTCCCAGGAGGGACAACGTCAACAGCCAGAACAGCTAGGAAAACCCATCACCCAGTGGTAACCATGGGGAGGAACCTGTCAATAGATCCCTCTGTGCTGCAAGGAGATACCTGCCTCAGCTCTACCAGCCTCAGAAGACTCCAGGTGATAAGGCTTTGATGTATCACTGAAACAGCACCATGATTATAACAGGTGGAGATAGTCCAACTCCCTCAGAAAAGATCCACTTTGAACCATGAAATATCCCCATGTATGTGAGATACACTAGTAATCATTATTGAATATGAGTTGGAATAAATGCTTCCTATCCTAATCCCTCTGCCTTCTACAGCATCTGCCCCTCCCCTGATTCTTTTTATTTCTCTCATCCCCTCTTTTAAACCGTGACCCTCTGGCCTGGCGGTGTGACTCACCAGGAGAACATGTGTCATTAGGAGCATGTAATATGACCATGTGTGTAACAAGCACACAGCACAGAACAGCGGCCTTCGCCCTCAGCTGACAAATGCAGCATGTAAGCAGGTTGTCTGTACCTGGACAGGATAACGCCTGGCTGCAGATTCCTAAAGGGGGTCTATTCTCCCACAGCAGGAGACTCTCTCTCTCTCCCAACACAGCCCTGACTGACACAAAGAAGAGGAGGAGGATTAGGAGGAGGGGAGGGGAGGGGAAGAGGAGGATAGAACGAGCTGAAGATGGCAAGAAATGGGAAGGGGAAATATTCCTTAAACTCCTTTGTGGCTATTTGGGAGAAAAACAGTGATAGGAGAAACATTACAGAGAGAAATTAAGCTCAGTCCTGTCCAAATGTGAATTAATTTACTCAGCCTTTCTGTTTGTTTCTCCTGATATTTAGGGATAGACCAGGAGCAGTGTGTGTGTGTGTGTGTGTGTGTGTGTGTGTGTGTGTGTGTGTGTGTGTGTGTGTGTGTGTGTGTGAGTGTGTGTGTGTGTGTGTGTGTGTGTGTGTGTGTGTGTGTGTGTGTGTGTGTGTGTGTGTGTGTGTGTGTGTGTGTGTGTGTGTGTGTGTGTGTGTGTGTGTGCGTGTGTGTGTGTGTGTGTGTGTGTGTCCTTGCTTGCTTGCTCCTGTGTTTCTTGCCTCTCTCTCTGTGTTTCGGCAGTAAAGCAGCTTTTGTGAGGGCTTAATGAGGGACCAGGGCAGAGAAGAGGAGCAGCAGCCTTGTCCCCTCCAGCCTGCTGGCAGCTCTGAGGAGACAATAGCCCATCATTACAACTTTAAACATGGCCATCAGTTAGTCCACACCGGCCTACTCTGACATCTCCTCTGCTGCCTCCATCTTTAAAGTGTGGCCTTCATGTCAAATCAGATCTGGATCTGATCCCAGGAGAAGAAAAAGAAAAGAAAAGAAGGAAGGGAATTAAAGGAATGAAATTAATCCGATATAACTGAAATGATCAAATACAGATCTGAGGAGGGATGTAAGGATTACTGTAGTTCAGGTCCAGAGATCGTATGGAAGATCCTTGGCTCAGGTCCAGAGATCGTATGGAAGATCCTTGGCTCAGGTCCAGGGATCGTGTGGAAGAGCCTTGGCTCAGGTCCAGGGATCGTGTGGAAGAGCCTTGGCTCAGGTCCAGAGATCGTGTGGAAGAGCCTTGGCTCAGGTCCAGGGATCGTGTGGAAGAGCCTTGGCTCAGGTCCAGGGATCGTGTGGAAGAGCCTTGGCTCAGGTCCAGGGATTGTGTGGAAGAGCCTTGGCTCAGGTCCAGGGATCGTGTGGAAGAGCCTTGGCTCAGGTCCAGGGATCGTGTGGAAGAGCCTTGGCTCAGGTCCAGGGATCGTGTGGAAGTAAGCCTTGGTCCAGGCACAGGAATTGGTGTGAGGTCTCAGGGCTGGAGTTTAACGAAGGTGGTTCACTGAACCACGCTCGGGTGATAAGTAACCTTCTCTGAGATCAGAAGACGTTTTAGCTCTCCATGCTTATGCCTTCATCAATGGGCTAACAGTCTTGTGGCATGCAGGAGCAGTTGTCCACCCAAACAGCTCTTCCATGCTCAATATGAATGCAGAATATTGCTGGTATGAATCAGAAGTGGCAGTTCATGTTTGTATAAAGGACTGAGGTCTATATGCTGTTGTTATGTCCTTGGTTGGGACAAGAGACAGAGGCATGCTATTCAGACTGATTATTATTTAATTTCCTTCGCTGACTCACTCATTCAGGTTTCCTTTGGCACATCACATTTATTTTTTCACTTAAGCAAAACCACCTCACGGTTGAACAAAAACACATCGTCTATACACAATTCTTGTCCCCTTCAGACCATTTCTGCCAGTTACCAAAGTCAGTTTGAAGTGCTAAGCAGGTGATCACAGCATTTCAGCTCATTACATTGCAACTCATTCAGCAGGACTTCTGCCAGTCAGTGTTGAGAGTTGCGTCATTATAGTCTCATTAAGAATCCCTGGATTCCTTGTCCCCAGCCAAAACAGCGATGCACAGCAAGATGAAGCGTGTGCGTGTGTGTGTGTGTGTGTGTGTGTGTGTGTGTGTGTGTGTGTGTGTGTGTGTGTGTGTGTGTGTGTGTGTGTGTGTGTGTGTGTGTGTGTGTGTGTGTGTGTGTGTGTGTGTGTGTGCCACCGCTTGTGTTGAGATAAAGCTTGCATTCCAGGTACTTCTTCTTCATTTGATTAATAGATTCATTCTGAAGTAACATGGTCTTATTCATTGTTTTCTCTGCAGGGACTCGATGGAAAAGCCTTGATTAATGGGAGGGAGAACAGGAAATGGTAATCTGCACTTTTTACAATTCATGACCTACATACTTTGCACTTGTTTAAAAATCACACACGCACAGAGACGTATGCACACACACTCACACACAAAGACACACACAATCCCCAACACTTTCTATGGGCTGGGGCATCTTGACTCTTTCTCAAAACCTACCATCATCTTCGTGGTAATAAACAATACTATAGATCTGTTGACCCTTGTTTTTCTCTCCCTTCGGTCTTCTTTGCTGATGAAGTCCAATTAAAGAACCAGTTACAGTTTTTTACAATCACTTTGGCACTAATTTCAGAACCTTGTGGTCATTTTTCAAAACTCGAGACACAAAACTCATCACTTGTAACACAGGCTGTCCAATGGTCAAAACATTGCATTGTGCATTCATATCTTTAAAGAAATCTTGCACTTGCAGAATCATTGGTTCAAATAACTTATTTATCATGAAATACCATAGGAACATTCATTTAGATCACCCACACACAAGATACCGATAGTTTCACTGTGTAGTTGTTCGTACAATCATTAAATATGGTAGTACAAAATATGTGATACATGTTTCATTATGCTACTACACGTAAATACGTCACTGTAAAAGGACTAGTAGAGAGAATACTACAGACACAGTGGAATCATTGAACAAAATATGAAATTTATTGATGAGTAGTTTATGTGTCGGGGGGCTAGGGTCAGTCTGTTATATCTGGAGTATTTCTCCTGTCTTATCCGGTGTCCTGTGTGAATTTAAGTATGCTCTCTCTAATTCTCTCTTTCTCTCTTTCTTTCTTTCTCTCTCTCGGAGGACCTGAGCCCTAGAACTACCTGGCATGATGACTCCTTGCTGTCCCCAGTCCACCTGGCCGTGCTGCTGCTCCAGTTTCAACTGTTCTGCCTGCGGCTATGGAACCCTGACCTGTTCACCGTACGTGCTACCTGTCCCAGACCTGCTGTTTTCAACTCTCTAGAGACAGCAGGAGCGGTAGAGATACTCTCAATTATCGGCTATGAAAAGCCAACTGACATTTACTCCTGAGGTGCTGAGCTGTTGCACCCTCGACAACTACTGTGATTATTATTATTTGACCATGCTGGTCATTTATGAACATTTGAACATCTTGGCCATGTTCTGTTATAATCTCCACCCGGCACAGCCAGAAGAGGACTGGCCACCCCTCATAGCCTGGTTCCTCTCTAGGTTCCCTCCTAGGTTTTGGCCTTTCTAGGTATGTTTTCCAAGCCACCGTGCTTCTACACCTGCATTGCTTTCTGTGTGGGGTTTTAGGCTGGGTTTCTGTACAGCGCTTTGATATATGTATCAGCTGATGTAAGAAGGGCTATATAAATACATTTGATTTGATTTGATTTGAACTCAATATATATATATATAGAGTATATAGAGTAGAGAGCTTAAGTTGTTGTTCGACCTAACATTAGATCGGGCAAGATGCATAATCTAAGCAACTTTAACCGTGGTATGATTGTTGATACAACACATGGTGATTCCAGCATCTCAGAAACAGCTGCCTTCCTGGGATTTTTACGCACTACAGTCTCTAGAGTTTACAGAGAATGGTGCGATAAACAAAACACATTCAGTGAGCGGCAGTTCTGTGGGCAAAAACACCTTGTTAATGAGAGAGGTCAGAGGAAAATGTCCAGACTCATTCAAGCTAACAGTAATGCCACAAACGCTCAAATAACAGCTGTTTAAAACAGTGGTGTGCATAAGGGCATCTCTTAACGTATAACACCGTGAATAATTCAGGCTGTTGTGGAGGCAGGGGGGTCCTGCCCATTACTAGATAGGTGTACCTAATAAAGTGACCGGTGAGTGTACAGTAACGTCAAATCTGAAAACATGGCCTGGAAAAGTGGTACATGGGACCATAGAAACAGTGTCTGATAAAGAATGATGATGAAATATTATATCCATAGATAATGTAGTCCAATTGGTTCATGTTCCACGATAATTGGTGTCAATGGATCTCGTTATCCTGAAACTTTCATGATCTAAACATGGAATATTGTTTGTCAGTTTCCATAAAACTATGCATTAAGAGTAATGCAACAGTTACTTATCATTTTGAGCAGTTGTATCAATTGACAGTTAGATCATTGAAATTAAATTAATAGACAGTCATCTCAGATGTAATGTGTGAATTGCATTTTGAAATGGTAATACTTTGATGTTAAGTTGTGTCATTTTGAACAGGTGATTTTAGTTCAATGAACAAATGATCTTAACTTTAAGTGTATTGTATCCAAGCAATTGGAAAGTGTTAGAATTTTGAAAGATTTGCATTTTGATCATTGGTTGTGAATTTTGTGTCTAGAGTTTTGAAAAATGACATCAAGGTTCCGAAATTAGTGCCAAAGTGATTGTAAAAAACTGTAAAGAACCAGTTAATAAAAGCGAGGCGCTGTGTCACCCTTCCCAGAGCTGTGTGTTAAACAGGGAGAACCTCTGAGCCTGTCCAAATTATAACCGCCCCTCCTTCATGCTGCCATAAACACCAAGATGTTATTATTAAAACAACAGAAAACAGAGAGGACCTTTGCTGTTTCCATTCCTGTGTGTGTGTGTGTGTGTGTGTGTGTGTGTGTGTGTGTGTGTGTGTGTGTGTGTGTGTGTGTGTGTGTGTGTGTGTGTGTGTGTGTGTGTGTGTGTGTGTGTGTGTGTGTGTGTGTGTGTGTGGCACCTTTTTTCAGCAGTCTTAGCTATGCCCTTTATTGGTTGTGTATGTATTTTTTTCTGAAATATTTGTATGTGATTCTCTACAAAACTTAAATAACATGGTTTCCGACACCTCTTAGACCAACCCCCAGCTCATGGAGCGATCTTCAAACAGTGTTCTGTGTGCAAGAGGAGAGCAAGGACATCCAGGCACTAATTCCCTCCTTCATTACCATATCAATTATATCTGCAGCCTGGAAGAAAAGATGGCGCCGGTCCTGTTTGAAGAATGTAGCTATGTGTTTGCTGCAGTCATTGATATTCTTAAAGATGGATGAGATTAAAGGAGAGGCATCAAGTGGTAAGTCAAGACTGTCCTTGGACAGCACCGCCACTGACCCTGCATGAATAGGCCAATCATGGCAACCTTAATACCCCCTGGAGGAGCTAACCCCGCACCCCCATGCTCCGTGAGCCATGCGCTGTGATCTGCCTTTGACTCTGTGAAGTCATCTCACACATAAAGATGGAGGAGACGACACCGGGAGAGAAAAACGGGATATACATGTTGATTAATTACCACAGAAAATGGCGGAGAATATTTCTACAATACTTAAAGTCTGTTGAGAATGTCTGGTTAAATATCTCCCTAAATAATGGATGATTGACTGTTCATTTCATTGAAAACATCTCTACAGATAGAATCCCTGTTGTTTCCATATGTCTCTCTTATCAGTCTGGTTGGCGTTTTCCTGTGTTGTTAAATAAAAAAGCATCTAACGTGTTGCACCCCTCTTTCTTCTCTTGACACTGTCTAGGTCTCCATTCAGTCATGAAACCCTCCCCAGTAGATGGACTCACAATTATAGAAGTGGAAGAGGAACAGAGGTGTCTATCACCGATCAGTCATCACACACAGTGAGCACATCTCCACCACATATACACTCTATATATCTAACAGTACTATGTTCAGTTCACACCCAAGTTCTCTTTTTAGCTGGCCTTATTCAGGCCTCAAAGAAAGCCAGAAAAGGTAGAACATACTATAACATTTCAAACTTGTCTCTGTTCCCTCGGTACTGAGCATAGTTTGAGGAGGCAGAAAAGAAAGAGTGGAAAAAGAGCAACATTTATAACTTCTCTTGGTATCTTCTGCAGTACCAAGCATAGATTGCTGCGACATAGATCGATCCTTTTCCCTCCAAGGCCTTCAAGCTGCTTCAGTACTGGAGCTAATTAAAATTCCCCTGACTCTCTCCTCTATCATCGGTAATATCACACACGGCACACGCACGCGCACACTGTTATATTATTTTAGATCAGCCGTAACCTGCTTTCTCACTTCGACCTTTTTCGCAAGAGGAAATATTGCCTGAAATTGATTCCGTTTCTTTGCATTCATAGCTGTGGCAAAGTACTGTAAAAGATTGGGAAGGAGAAGAAAACTATATTAGAAGCTTCTTCATCATGTGGAGACAGGCATAGTGTGTGTGTGTGTGTGTGTGTGTGTGTGTGTGTGTGTGTGTGTGTGTGTGTGTGTGTGTGTGTGTGTGTGTGTGTGTGTGTGTGTGTGTGTGTGTGTGTGTGTGTGTGTGTGTGTGTGTGTGTGTGTGTGTGTGTGTGTGTGTGTGTGTTTCTATACGTGTCTTTTAAGTGACTCTGTGATTTGACATGCATGGCCTTTTCAGCATGGATATCAGTCTGAATGGAGATTTGTGAAGATTACAGTATTACAGTAGAGGTACACACAAATAAACACACCTTCGTCCTGTTTCAACATAATGTGTTGTCTTCCCATTTCAATTAATATTTTCCCTCTCTTTCATTGAGCATTGCAGCCAGCCAAGTATGGATTTAATGACATGGCAACAACACGGCAACCCATAAACCAATCAGCTCTCCCTCTGATTAATATGATTAGCTTGCATATATTCAGATTCAGGACAGTGAACATTAATCATCTGTAGAGCTTGATCCTTTGCAATTACATATGCTTCACCAATCACAGGTTTTATTCCCTAAAATGCACTCCCCCCTAATATCCATAGATCAAATGTACAGTTGTGTATGTAGCCTAACTTACCAGTATTTATAGTGTAGCTCCTCCATGTATTCCATATCCTTAAAAAGCACTGAGAATAAACCAAATCAGAATGTTTGTAAACAAAGCTGTTCTGGTTGTTCCGGGGTGTGTGCGATTAAAAGCTAGAACACATAGGAATGCATAGAAAACCATAATGCAGACCACCGCCGGGCTAGTTAGATTATCTATTGAATATAGTCTGTTTTCTAACGTCTTTATAAAACACTACTCTCTTGTTATCAAGCTTCCATTTTTGCTTCGTTCATGGAGGAAATGCTAGCTAGCTACATTGGCTTGGTTGCAGCTGACCTGTATGCTAGCCTGAGCCATGTATTTGTACGTATTTTTTTCTAAATGCATAGCCAGCCAGCTAGCTCTAATTGCAATGATGGATAGATAGCTAATCTGTATTTTAACTTGTCCAATCTTAACCCACCATCAATGTGCAGCATGCATGTATGCAGAAACAGTAGCTATCTAATGTTAGCTAGCCCATCTGTAGCCTACAACTACCTAGCTAACAAGCTGGTTAGCTAGCTGAGTTCCAGTTATTGTTTAATTATTTTTCAGCAATCTTGTTTGAACACTGAATGACCACAAGCTGCCTGCCATTGCGTGCAGTAGCTAGCTATCTATCCCTGCCTTCCCATTGTATTGGCTATCTTGCCAGCACGCATGGATGGATGCAGATGTCAGTCATGTAATGTTAGCAAGCAAGCAAGACAACCCTCGTTTTCAATGAATTAGATGGCTTGGTAGCTAAATCAGCACACAAATTGTAACGATTGTCTACTTCGTCCTCCTCCTCAGACGAGGAGAGGCGAGGAGGATCAGAGGACCAATGCGCAGCGTGATAGTTTTCTGACATAATGATATTTATTAAAGTAAAACGAAACACGAAAACACTATAACAGACTACAAAAACAAATAAACGATGTAGACAGACCTGACTTGAGAACTTACAAACTATGAAGAACACACGAACAGGAACAGACTACATAAACGAACGAACAAACCGAAACAGTCCCGTGTGGTGCAACATACAGAGACACGGAAGACAACCACCCACAACAAACAATGTGAAACAACCTCCCTATATATGGTTCTCAATCAGAGGAAAACGTAAAACACCTGCCTCTGATTGAGAGCCATACAAGGTCAATTAAACCTGACACTTAACATAGAACAAACAACACAGACTGCCCACCCAGCTCACGTCCTGACCCACTAAACACAACTATACAAAAGGAAAACAAGGTCAGGAACGTGACACAAATATTTCCTTATCTGATGCCGATGATGGTTCCATAGCCTGCCATACATTGAGCTGGGACTACGAGGTTACCCGAAAGTGTACTAGCTAGCAATTTGAGAGTTGTTTTCCTCTGCTAGCCATCTAGCTACCAGGTTTGGAATAATTGTCTGCTTGCTTGCTAATAGCTAATGTTATACACAGAAAATAAAAAAGGATGTTTAAGAGACTGTAATATGCTTGAATGTGATATCCTTTATCTATGAATGAGTGAACAGGCATGGGCTATCATATCATTGCTCATTGTTTATTGTGAAAAAACAGTTTTGTACGTGGCGATTTAATCCCCCATACAGTGGCTTGCAAAAGTATTCACCCCCTTGGCATTTTTCCTATTTTGTTGCCTTACAACCTGGAATTAAAGTGGATTGTGGGGGGTTGTATCATTTGATTTACACAACATGCCTACCCCTTTGAAGATGCAAAATATTTTTTATTGTGAAACAAACAAACAAAAGAAAACTTCCATAACTTTTCACCCCCCCAAAGTCAATACTTTTTGTAGAGCCACCTTTTGCAGCAATTACAGCTGCAAGTCTCTTGGGGTATGTCTCTATGAGCTTGGCACATCTAGCTACTGGGATTTTTGCCCATTCTTCAAGGCATAATTGCTCCAGCTCCTTCAAGTTGGATGGGTTCCGCTGGTGTACAGCAATCTTTAAATCATACCACAGATTCTCAATTGAATTGAGGTCTGGGCTTTGACTAGGCCATTCCAAGACATTTAAATGTTTTCCCTTAAACCAAATCAAGTTTATTTTATATAGCACTTCGTACATCAGCTAATATCTCGAAGTGCTGTACAGAAACCCAGCCTAAAACCCCAAACAGCAAGCAATGCAGGTGTAGAAGCACGGTGGCTAGGAAAAACTCCCTAGAAAGGCCAAAACCTAGGAAGAAACCTAGAGAGGAACCAGGCTATGAGGGGTGGCCAGTCCTCTTCTGGCTGTGCCGGGAGGAGATTATAACAGAACATGGTCAAGATGTTCAAAATGTTCATAAGTGACAAGCATGGTCAAATAATAATCAGGAATAAATGTCAGTTGGCTTTTCATAGCCGATCATTAAGAGTTGAAAACAGCAGGTCTGGGACAGGTAGGGGTTCCATAACCGCAGCCAGAACAGTTGAAACTGGAATAGCAGCAAGGCCAGGTGGACTGGGGACAGCAAGGAGTCATCATGCCCGGTAGTCCTGACGTATGGTCCTAGGGCTCAGGTCCTCTGAGAGAGAGAAAGAAAGAGAGAAGGAGAGAATTAGAGAGAGCCAAGATTTTCAAAATGTTCATAAATGACAAGCATGGTCAAATAATAATCAGGAATAAATGTCAGTTGGCTTTTCATAGCCGATCATTAAGAGTTGAAAGCAGCAGGTCTGGGACAGATAGGGGTTCCATAACCGCAGGCAGAACAGTTGAAACTGGAACAGCAGCAAGGCCAGGTGGACTGGGGACAGCAAGGAGTCATCATGCCCGGTAGTCCTGACGTATGGTCCTAGGGCTCAGGTTCTCCGAGAGAGAGAAAGAAAGAGAGAAGGAGAGAATTAGAGAGAGCATACTTAAATTCACACAGGACACTGGATAAGACAGGAGAAGTACTCCAGATATAACCAACTGACCCTAGCCCCCTCCCCCCCCCGACACATAAACTACTGCAGCATAAATACTGGAGGCTGAGACAGGAGGGGTCAGGAGACACTGTGGCCCCATCCGATGATACCCCCGGATACCCCTTAAACCACTTGAGGGTTGCTTTAGCAGTATGCTTAGGGTCATTGTCCTGCTGGAAGGTGAACCTCCGTCCCAATCTCAAATCTCTGGAAGACTCAAACAGGTTTCCCTCAAGAATTTCCCTGTATTTAGCGTAATCCATCAGTCCTTCAATTCTGACCAGTTTCCCAGTCCCTGCCAATGAAAACATTCCCACAGTATGATGCTGCCACCACCATGCTTCACTGTGGGGATGGTGTTCTAGGGGTGATGAGAGGTGTTGGGTTTATTCCAGACATAGCATTTTCCTTGATGGCCAAAAATATCAATTATAGTCTCATCTGACCAGAGTACCGTCCCCCATATGTTTGGGGAGTCTCCCACATGCCTTTTGACGAACACCAAACATGTTTGCTTCTTTTTTTCTTTAAGCAATGGCTTTTTTCCTGGACACTCCTCTGTAAAGCCCAGCTCTGTGGAGTGTACAGCTTAAAGTGGTCCTATGGACAGATAATCCAATCTCCTCTGTGGAGCTTTGCAGCTCCTTCAGGGTTATCTTTGGTCTCTTTGTTGCCTCTCTCTCTCTTTGTTGCCCTCCTTGCCTGGTCCATGAGTTTTGGTGGGCGGCCCTCTCATGGCAGGTTTGTTGCAGTGCCATATTCTTTCAATGTTTTAATAATGGATTTAATGGTGCTCCGTGGGATGTTCAAATTTTTTTATATTTTTTTAGAACCCAATCCTGATCTGTACTTCACAACTTTGTCCCTGACCAGTTTGGAGAGCTCCTTGGTCTTCATGGTGCCGCTGGAGAACAGGTGTATATATACTGATCTGACAGATCATGGGACACTTAGATTGCACACAGGTGAACTTTATTTAACTAATTATGTGACTTATGGACGTAATTGGTTGCACCAGATCTTATTTAAGGGCTTCATAGCAAAGGGGGTGAATACATATGCACACACCACTTTTCCGTTTTTAATTTTTTATAATTTTTTGAAACAAGTAACTTTTTTCATTTCACTTCACCAATTTGGACTATTTTGTGTATGTCCATTACATAAAATCAGAATAAAAATCTGTTTAAATTACAGGTTATATTGCAACAAAATAGGAAAAACGCCAAGGGGGACGAATACTTTTGCAAGGCACTGTAGCCAGCTGATGGAGGTAGTGGCTCACTACAGTCATCTGCTGGATAATTTCGAGATTACATCATGAAATAACACTGCGACATTGACAATGGTCATGTTATTGGAGAGTCGATTTTGCCGTGTCCTAACTGTACTGTCAACTACATTATCTGATTACTGATTTGTAAATACAGAGCACAACCATGCAGAGAACCACTCGCAGAATGCTATTTTCTCTATCCGGAACAAATTTTTCTTGCTATTGTGACGTCATGTTGATCTCTCGTATACTGCATAGGGGGTAACCCCATCAGTCATTGTGAGTGTTATCTTAACCACAGTGGTGCACATCCACCTTCCAAATATGACATTCCCTCTCAAACCTCTCAATCATTTGGAATGTCTTTTGTTATCACGATGTTGCCATAAAATGTATTCATCTGTTCTCTTCAAAATCACCCACACACACATTGTCCATTATGATATCCAAGAACAACACATTAACACATCATCAATTTACAATGTCCCTTCCTCTGCCTACTACCACTGTACTGTTGTGGAGGCTCCCCTGAGAAAGAAAGGGGAGGACCATCCTCCTCATTGAATTTCAGAAGGAAAGAAATAGTTAAACCTGAAAAAAAAAATGTTTTTAGATAAAACTATGCTAACTATATTCACATTTCACTAAATAATTGATTAAAACGCACTGTTTTGCAATGGAGGTCTACAGTTGCCTCAACAGCACTCTCTGGGGTAGCACCATGGTGTACCTGGACAGCTATTTTCCATCCTCCTCTGGGTATATTGACTGCAATACAAAACCTAGGAGGCTCATAGTTTTCACCCCTTCCATAGACTTACACAGTAATTATGACAACTTCTGAAGGTTGTCCCCAAACCTATCAGAGCTCTTGCAGCATGAACCGACATGTTGTCCACCCAATCAAAACATCCGAAAATGTATCTAGCACTGAAAGCATGAGCTACAGCTAGCTAGCACTGCAGTGCATAAAATGTGGTGAATAGTTGACTCAAAGAGAGAGAAAGACAATAGATGAACCGTTTTTATCAAATAATTTTATTCTAAAATGAAGGAGAAGCAAAAGAGAGAGAGTTAGCTATATTTCGTTGTATTTTTTTCATTTTCACTTACTTAGCTAGCAAATGCAGCTAGCTAGTTTATCCTACTCAAACAACCGGCTCAAACAGAGAGGGATGCTATGTTAGCTAGCCGGATAAGGCTATCCAACACTGGAACTTTTGGTTTTATTCATTTATTGCCACTGGGGCCCACCGGTGTACCTGTTAAACTGGTTGCTGTACACTGTACTGCATGATTGTAGTGGGTTTACTAACATGTTAGTTCTAGTAGCTATGTTGACTATGATGTTAGCTAATATGGTGACAATGATGTAGTTTGTGTGTAGCGGTTAACGGTTATGGTATGAAAGTTTGGCTTGGAAGGTTTTTTTTCGCCTGGTCCCACAAGTGAAGGGAAAAGGTGAGAG
>NC_074670.1:20668131-20678131 GCF_029448725.1 Salvelinus fontinalis | reverse complement strand
CTCGTGGGAAGTGACAAAGAGCTCTTATAGGACCATGGCACAAATAATAATATAATAAAACCTTATTTGTTGTGAATAACTCAAATTGTGAATAACTCACCACAGGTTAATGAGAAGGGTGTGCTTGAAATGATGCACATAACTCTGCAATGTTGGATTGTATTGAAGAGAGTCTCAGTCTTAAATAATTTTCCTCACACAGTCTGTGCCTGTGTTTAGTTTTCATGCCAATGAGGGCCGAGAATCCACTCTCACAGAGGTACATGGTTGCAAAGGGCATCCGTGTCTTAACAGCGTGATTTGCCAAGGCAGGTTACTCTGAGTGTAGTCCAATCCAGAAATATGGCATTGGCTTCTAATTAAATAAATATTCACAGAACCACTTGTTGCAATTTCGATGAGGCTCTCTTGTTTAAATATTGGTAAATGGACTCGAGGCAGGGCATGAAAGGGATAACGAATCCAGTTGTTTGTGTCATCCGCTTCGGGGAAGTACCTGCGTAAATGCCCACCCAACTCACTCAGGTGCTTCGCTATATCACATTTGACATTGTCCGTAAGTTTGAGTTCATTTGCACACAAGAAATCATACAATGATGGAAAGACCTGTGTGTTGTCCTTAATGCAGACAGAGAAGAGCTCCAAATTCTTAATCATAGCCTCAATTTTGTCCCACACATTGAATATAGTTGTGGAGAGTCCCTGTAATCCTAGATTCAGATCATTCAGGCACGAAAAAACATCACCCGGATAGGCCGGGTAGGGCCAGTCGTGTGAGAAACTTGTCATCATGCAAGCGGTCAGACAAGTAAAAATTATGGTCAGTAAAGATAACTTTAAGCTCGTCTCTAAATTTAAAAAAAAACGTGTCAATACTTTGCCAATTGATAACCAGCGCACTTCTGTATGTTGTAAAACATTACATTGTCGCTTCCCATATCATTGCATATTGCAGAAAATACACAAGAGTTCAAGGGCCTTGCTTAAACAAAGTTAACCATTTTCACTGTAGTGTCCAAATCATCTTTTAACCTGTCAGGCATTCCCTTGGCAGCAAGAGCCTATAGGCGGATGCTGCAGTGTACCCAAGTGGCATTTTGAGCAACTGCTTGCACACGCGTTACCACTCTACTATGTCTCCCTGTCATGGCTTTTGCGCCATCAGTACAGATACCAACACATCTTGACCACTATAGTCCATTTGATGTCACAAAGCTGTAATTGTTTCAAAACATCCGAGCCACATCAACGGCAACAGGAAGAATGAAGTCCTCCACAATAGTATGGTGCTTGCCTGTCCTAGCCACTCAGTAGCTCACCATATAAGACGCTTCTAGACCCTTCTTATTAATGGTATCTGTTGCTTTTATACATGTCTTACTACTCGAAAGTCATCTTAATTCTTGCTCAAATTGGCATGTTTTCTTTCTAAATGTCTGCGCAAGAGTGAAGGTTTCATCGAGATAGCACTTTTGCACATATAACACACTGTGGCTGAAGAAAGGCACTACTCCCAATATAAGTGAACCCCAAATCAATGTAAATCTCATCATATTTGAGCCTCTTCGACGGTCCAGTGTCCCTCTATTGTTTGGTGCTTTCCCGGATAAGGGGGCAGTAGCTCTTCGGCTGCATCAGATTCACAACTGTCAATGTCCATGCTAGCTGGGCTCACAACAGAATTACTGATGAATTACTGATGCTAGCATTGGATGTGTTCGTTGAAGCAGAACATCTTGTGTTGTCGACAGGTGCAGGTGTAGTACTGCTGGTAGTAGCAGTACTACCAGTAGAGCTGGTATGTGTCTCTATGGATGCGGGCCTTACTGTTTTTCTTTCTTCATGTTGAGAAATACTGACTGTATACAGTGAATACAGTGACAGTTTTCAGACCCTTTGACTTTTTGCACATTTTGTTACGTTACAACCTCATTCTGAAATTGATTAAATAGTTTTTTTCCCACATCAATTGCCACACAATACCCCATAATGACAAAGTAAAAACAGTTTTTTAGAAATTTTTGCAAATGTACTACAAACAAAAAACTGAAATATTACATTTACATATGTATTCAGACTCTTTATTCAGTACTTTGTTGAAGCACCTTTGTCAGTGATTACAGCCTTGAGTCTTCTTGGGTATGACGCGACAAGTTTGGCACACCTGTTTTTGGGAAGTTTCTCCCATTCTTCTCTGCAGATCCTCTCAAACTCTGTCAGGTTGGATGGGGAGTGTCTCTGCACAGCAATTTTCTAGTTTCTCCAGATATGTTTGATCGGGTTCAAGTCCGGGCTCTGGCTGGACCACTCAAGAACATTCAGAGACTTGTCCCAAAACCACTCCTGATTTGGTTTTGGGTGTGTGCATAGAGTCGTTGTCCTGTTGGAAGGTGAATCTTCACCCCAGTCTGAGGTCCTGAGCACTCTGGAGCAGGTTTTCATCAAGGATCTCTCTGTACTCTCTGGAGTGGCTTCCGTCTGGCCACTCTACCATAAAGGCCTGTTTGGTGGAGTGCTGCAGAGATGGTTGTTCTTCTGGAAGTTTCTCCCATTTCCACTCTGGAGCTCTGTCAGAGAGCTCTGTCAGAGTGACCATCTTATTCTTGTTCACCTCCCTGACCAAGGCCTTTCTCCCCGATTGTTCAGTTTGGCCGGGCGGCCAGGTTTAGGGAGAGTCTTGGTGGTTCCAAACTACTTCCATTTAAGATTGATAGAGACCACTGTGTTCCTGTGGACCTTCAAAGCTGCAGTCATTTTTTGGTACCCTTCCCCAGATCTGTGCCTTGACACAATCCTGTCTCGGAGCTCTATGGATAATTCCTTCGATCTCATAGCTTGGTTTTTGCTCTGACATGCACTGTCAACTGTGGGACCTTATATAGACAGGTGTGTGCCTTTCCAAATCATATCCAATCAATTGGATTTACCACAGGTGTGCTCCAATAAAGTTCTAGAAACATCTCAAGGATGATCAATGGAAACAGGATGCACTTGAGCTCAATTTCGAGTCTCATAGCAAAGGGTCTGAATACTTATGTAAATAAGGTATTTTCTGCTTTTTATATTTAATAATTTTGCTTTAATTTCTAAAGACCTGTCCCTGGACTCACAGTAATATGATCCGAGCTTCAGATTGGATGCATGTAGAAACTGTCCCAGTATGGAGAATAACTTCTCAGCAGCTTAGTCCAACCAACCAGGCGTTGTCCACCTGTGTTTGACATCATCCAAATAAGCGGAGCAGAGGGAGAAGAAAGACATTACATATAGATAGAGGCTTTGTTAAGTGAGAGAGAGAGAGAGAGAGAGAGAGAGAGAGAGAGAGAGAGAGAGGAGAGAGAGAGAGAGAGAGAGAGAGAGAGAGAGAGAGAGAGAGAGAGAGAGAGGAGAGGAGAGAGGAGAGAGAGAGAGAGGAGAGAGAGAGAGAGAGGAGAGAGAGAGGGAGAGAGAGGAGAGAGAGAGAGAGAGAGAGAGAGAGAGGGATCAACAGATGTCTGTGCAAGGCAGATAAGGGGCAGATTGACCAATCAATTGCGTAGATGCAGTTAGACACGCAGCGGAGAGAGTTGGTCAATAAGGAGATTAGTTCCTCAGAGAACACTGGTCTGTCTGCAAAATTTGTTTCTCCATAAGTTTTTGCTCATCCCGGCTAGAGGGGCGGAAAGGAGTTGAACTTCCAACCATCACTCTCCTCAACCACACGTCTCCAACATTATCAAGTTGATGTAACCAAGTTGGTTCAGTGAACTACAGAAGACTGGTGTTCTAGGGATGCATATCATTTTGGATGAGTATTACTTCAACCAATTACCTGCCTCACATCAGTAGTCACTGCAATTTTTCATTAAATGTGGAGCTATTTGCAAATCAAATCTGTCTCGTGATAATATCAGATCACTTAAGTAAAGCTTACATTCACTGTGCAATGACAATTTGAAATCAATATTTGACTTTAAAGCAAGAGAACTGCAGAGAGAGAAACGAATGAGTCAGAATTCAAATGTAAGACAAGACCTGGCTATAATATGACAGTGAAGATAAAATACACCAGAAATAATAAATAAAAAATCCTGACATCTCCGTGTCCTTTGTTTCTCATATGAATATGAAAGGGATAGCAGCCTTTTGTCAGCCGTCCCTTGTTCAACATGCATATGCTTTAACACAATGCATTATTTGTGTGAACAGATATGAACTTTAACATGTTTTTGAATCACATCAGTAGGGCTAACAGGCATGAAAGAAACATATAAACAAAGAAACAAATAACATGTTTCATACAATTTTTTTATTCACAAATCAAGCTCAATCTTTAGTCATCAATCCACTAAAAAGCTTCAAAAGAACATCTTGGATTATTACCATCTTAAAAACGGAGATGTATTTTGGAACAATCCCACTAAGCTGTAAATATGTTGGAATACTTTCAATTCTCTGGTTTTGTAAAAAGGAGAAATCCCCAAATCATCTTATTGCAGAACAAGTTTTTTTTTTTTTTTTGTAAAAAACTGGGTCGTTTTAGTTGATTTACCTGTTACCCAAGGCTTTTCATTTATTTCCAGAGGCAGATGCTCAAACGAAAATAAGAAATTAAATCTGGACCAGCGGCTTAGAGATCCTGCAGCAGCTACAGAAACCGAACAGAGAGAGAGGGGCAGTGTTAGCAGTAGATAATCACATTATATTACATAGGCCTAACATTGTTAGAATCATTACATTGGAAAAACACATGAAAATACTTGACAACATGCTAGTTCAGTACATGCAGTTAATGTCACGATCGTCCTGAGGACAATGAGTGGACCAAGGCGCAGCGTGTGAAAAATACATCTTATTTTATTTGGAAGACGAAAACAAAACAACAAACAGGAAGCTATAAAAGAATAAGTGCTAACATGCAACATAGACCTAGACAATTACCCACAAACGCATAATACCTATGGCTGCCTTAAATATGGCTCCCAATCAGAGACAAATGAAAGACAGCTGTCTCTGATTGAGAACCACTCAGGCAACCATAGACATACCTAGACACATTCACTAAACACAACCCCATACACTAAACCCAACACCCCCTTTACCATATAACCACCCAAGACGAGACAAAACACAAACATTCCCCATGTCACACCCTGACCTAACTAAAATAATAAAGAAAACAAAGAATATTAAGGCCAGGGCGTGACAGTTAAGAAGTGTGTCCCCCCTTTGCAATTAGTTTAGGCATTTACTTAAAGGGATAGTTTGGGATTTTGGCAATGAAGACCATTATACTACTTCCCCGTAGTCAGACAAACTTGTGGATATCATTTTTACTTATCAGGGTCCAGTATGTATTAAGTTAGAGGTTGTTTGGTGAGCAAATGCTAACTCCTAGCATGATCACGAAACAACCTCTATCTTCCTTCACACTTGATGCAGAAACATCAAATGGTGTCCCCGAGTTAATTTGACTCTGAGGAAGTAAATCCGTAACCATCCCTTTAAATAAATGAATCAATTTGTAGTAGTTATTCTGTAGCACAGTAATTCCCTGGCTGTGTTGTTTAAGAAGTTTGACCTGCCTATGTATTATATTAACAAGTACAGGACTACAAATCAAGAGACACTAAACGTCTCTTTAAAGCTCAGTATAGACGGAATTCTAAAATGCATACAACTCATTGTGCTGTATGTGACGGCCTTTCAGCAAGGAAGAAGAGGGACAACAGCAGAATTCCCTCAAGCATTATGACATACTCAGTAAAAAGCTTTTTTTACATGTTTAATTAAGTCACACTCATATTTTAATAATGAAAAAAACAAATCTCTGAAATACACTTCCTTGTTTTTTAAAAGCACAGTCCACCTGCTCCTTTGAAAGGCTTTACAGATGAACTCAGTGAGAAGCGAAGCCGTGACCCTTCAACCAGTTTGCTGACAAACTCCCTTGTATATTTGCTTTAAATTTTAATTTGCGTTGGTGAATTATTAAGAGTGTTAGAGCTTTGCTCCCCGAGCTCGGAGCTAGCCATGCAACAGCAGAGCAACAGCAACACTCCTTCATATTCATATGCAGGGCGACCCTCCACAGTCACTATCCTGCTTCCAAATATTTTGATGATACCTGACAAACACTTTGAAGATTCATTTGATTGTGGATCTTTCAAAATGCAGAGTGCCTCTGTGAATATATGAAAGAACCTGTGTGTTTTGTGTTAGATCATAAGAGCGTAATGTAATGATGAGCAGGGCCATTGACCACTTCCTAGACAATGATGCCTCCTTTCTTCTACTGGTCCACAGATACCGATATACTGTACACATACACACGCGCACCACCACAGTAAACACACACATACAGTACGACGGAACACACACACAGGACTGGCCTGTAATAGCAAGTTTTACTCTCATCTCTCTCCTTGTTTGTTAGGTTACACTTCACACTCCACCTCTCGATGTCGTTTACTCTGGCTAAGCCTCTTACAGTGGCCTCTCTCTCTCTCTCTCTCTCTCTCTCTCTCTCTCTCTCTCTCTCTCGCTCTCTCTCTCTCTCTCTCTCTCTCTTCCCCAGTATAGGTCAAACTCATGTGTAAACGCAGAGGAGGAGGCCATTTGTCCTGATTTAAGTCCACACCGTATCAATCCTTGCTCCCAGATTAAGGTGGACACAGGCGTGTAAATGACCCTATCCTTGGGCAATCAGCCAAAGCACAGGGAGGGACACAGACAGAAGCTTCACTTCTAGTGTTGTCCCAGTATACACTGCAGAAGACTATACACACAGACAGAGGCCTTTATACTGATTGTTGAAACAGCAACTTTTAAAGATGTGCTTGGGGCTTGGGCATTTAATGCCACACATCTCTACACTTAGAGACAACAAAACAATTTGATGAATGTATGTGTGTTACTCTATCTCTATTCTCATCACAGAAGCATAGCATGCTGTCATTTGTCTTTCACACTAACATAACAGAGAGTCTCATACGTCATATACCCTGTAATCAACAACCATTCTACTGCCTGCATGGTGCTGGGGTGGAAATGTGGTTTTGGTAATATGTTTTTCCACTATGGCATATTTATGAAAACAAGAGACGGTGTTTGACTTATTTTGTGACATTGTGTGTTAATAAAATGATATGAAAAATAATTCATACCATTGTTTGTAAATATTATTATTTATTAGCAGGGTATGTTGTGGTACACTATCCCTAATGAGCCGGTTTGAAGAGATTTTTGTCCGAATAAAGTGCGAATAAAGGTGTCCAAAGGAGAGCTTGTTTTGCATCCAAGTACTTTCCATCTACAACCATAAAACATGAACATCTACCCTCACCACCAAATTTCCATGAAGGTAATTGCAAATTAAAGTTTTTATTGAAGAAATCCCAGATCAACTCAACTCTGGAGCACATTATTTTACTGTGAGGGATTCCAATAGGCCATCCAGTCTAAGCATCTTTTGTTTTAGTTGTTGTTTTGCCACAGTTTTATTGCTTTTTGAAATAGTCTCTTTTCAATTCAATCTATTCGCCTCATTCACCCAGCAGTACCCCACGTATTGTCTCTGCACCTTAAACTCACTCAGCTCAATCAATCCAACAGTCATGGCTATCATAAGGGGTGATCATTTTAACTACACCGCAAACTGCAAATGGAGTTTGGATGTGATTGAAAAACAGCTTTTTAAAAGGTACAGGCCCCGTCCATCGTCACGACAAACACAATCACAGAGAGAAACGGGTGGCGTTGTTGGTTGCCGTGTGAGGTAAAAATCTGCATCAGCCTTCATTAATATGTAAATTCAAGTCCGTAAGTGCATCTTCACATCATTACAGAATCATCAAGTCCGTTCTTACACATTACGTTAGCGAAGCATGAAAATGACAAAGGGAAAGGAAACACATTAAATGCAAAGAGAAAACAATCCATGCTTCTTTACTTGAAGCAACAAATAAGAAAATGTTGGACTGAATGTGACTAAAGTACTGTAGCATTGTCCCAAATGTGGTATATCTTAAAATTCTGCACTGCCAACTCTCATCTGACTTTTTTACTCAGGTCAGGTTACATTCCGTTTGAATTGAGCAGATTTAGGAGAAGAATTTAACTTACATGTATTAATTGAATTACAATTGACTTCCTGACGTTGCCAGGAGAAATGGAATTGACCCTAATCCCGCCTCTTACTGTGCACATGCTTAATATTTCTTTCGTCATTTAAATGTGATTCTTCAGTGAATGAATACATTTCAAATTGTTTTTTTTTTTTCATACGAGAACAAGCTTTAAAAAACTGCTACTGTCACAGAAATGTCAGTAGCAAACCCATTACAGTTTTTTTCAATTGTTTAAGCACAATTTTGAAAACAGGGCCCGGTTTGTCAAAACACTACACACAATTAGCACAACCCTACACCAAAGTAGCACAACACTTCAGATCATTTGCAAAATGGAACACTTTTGTCAAAACTATACACGACTTCATAAAAATAATATTTTGTTACCATACGAAACACACACATTTCATATGACTTCAATCTTTTTGAACCAGTTACACACTGCTGTTGCTAACCTAAAACACTTTTAGCAAGTCTATTTGTCAGTGATTAGAGTAGTGCAAATGAAGTACACAGAGAAAGTGCAACTATACAAACACTACACAAGACCAACGCTGCAGACTGAGGAAAACATCATTTATTTCTCTCCATATACCCAAATCAGCCAACATGTCAACATGGAGAATCACAACAAAACATGTCCCAGTTTTCATGCTACTACAGTAGTGTGCATAACACTGTTAGCTCAGCAAACAGACAAACTTAAAATACTGTATCCAGTACAGGTTACAATTACAGTAGATAACAACAACAAACATAAAAAATAATCAGAAAAAAACTTACAATATTGTACAGAAAATACTACAGTAAACATACTATACATTATCTCTTCGCCTAGCTGGATCTGGCCAGAGAATTTCATCAACATCACAAGCAATATCGTCATTAGCAAGACAACGCGGGAAGAACCGTCTTGAATGTCGAATCCATCCTTGCACAGCTGCGCCGTCGACTTGGTCACAGGCGTCCTCCATGGCCTGAATGAGGGGTACCTGAGCCTGGGGCTGGAGATCGTAAACCTTCCACCGGCATGCAGAGAAAGACTCTTCGATAGGGTTTAGAAATGGAGAGTATATGTGGAAGGTATAGTACTGTCAACTGTGGATGGTGTTGAAACCAGTTCTGGACCAAAGCAGAGCGGTGGAATGACACATTGTCCCAGAAGACCGTGTATTGCATCTGGTGCATTTCATTACCTACTGTGACGATGTGGTGCAATCGGTCCAAAAATGCGAGAATGTGAGGTGTGTTGTAAGGGCCCATTTTGGCATGATGGAGGACAACCCCATGCTGTGAAATGGCAGCGCAAAGGGTGATGTTATCCCCACGTTGCCCTGGGACATTGATTATAGCCCTGTGGCCAATGATATTTCTGCCTCGCCTTCTTGCTTTTGTGAGGTTGAACCCTGCCTCATCAGTATACAGTATATGAATTCATGCAGGATTTCCTCAGCATCCATCTGCAAAACTCCCTGAAATACAGTAAAAGACAAGATTGTGTAATTCAGGATAGGTCTAGTATACAGTCAATGTAAAAAAGTCCTGTGCGCAGTATGCAACATCACAGTGCTAAAGTGAACAATACAAACCTCCACATACTCATGCCGCAGCCGTTTGACCCTCTCTGAATTCCGCTCAAAAGGCACTCGATAAAGTTGTTTCATTTGAACCTGATGTCTTTTCAGGATGCGTGCCAGTGTTGACTGAGAGACCTGATGGACATTATTGAAAATGGCATGGTCACCGATAATGTTGGCTTGTAGTTCTCTGAGCCTGATAGCATTATTGGCCAAAACCATGTCTATTATCTCTCTCTCTTGTTCTTGCGTGAATATGGGCCCCCTTCCTCCTTGTCGTCCCCGACCCTCAATCCTATGTAGAGAATAATACAT
>NC_074670.1:20653131-20663131 GCF_029448725.1 Salvelinus fontinalis | reverse complement strand
ATAAGACAGTAAATGTTCCTGAGTGGCTGAGTTAGAGTTTTGACTTAAATCTACTTGACAATCTATGGCAAGACGTGAAAATTATTGTCTAGAAACAATCAACAATCAATTTGACAGAGCTTGAGGAATTTTGAAAAGAATATACAGCAAATGTTGCACAACTCAGGTGTGAAAAGTCTTAGAGAAATTTCTAAAAACATGTTTTCACTTTGTCACTATGGGGTATTGTGTGTAGATGGGCCAGAACATGTTTTAAATTCAGGCTGTAACACAAAATGTGGAATAAGTCAAGGAGTATGAATACACTGTAGGGGACTCTCCTCACACGGGGCACCATTTATGTAAGGGCTCATCTGTGTCTGCTTTATATGTGGCCAATAAACTGTTCCTATATGCTTTAGCTAACAGTCAAATTCCCAGTGTGGTGGGGGGTTGTATTGGATTGGAGTGACACGTCATGGGATGTAGGTTGAAATGTTAAGACTCTCAGTGCCATAGGAAGTAAGCACTGAGCTCTCAGAAAGGCGTGGCAAACTTCATTTACCCAAGTGTCATCTTTGTCAAGGTCAGCTCCTTTAAACGGATTGGTCTTGCTGTAGTTGAAGAGTTCTCTGGGATTCCTGAATGGAATAGCACCATTTATGTAAGGATTCTCCTCCTTTCATTTTCCATTGCTCCCTCTTTAACTTTACATTGAGTCACCTGGCTGTCATGGAGACCACTCTCTACTGGTTGAAGCAATGTGTCTCTGTGTGTGTGTGTGTGTGTGTGTGTGTGTGTGTGTGTGTGTGTGTGTGTGTGTGTGTGTGTGTGTGTGTGTGTGTGTGTGTGTGTGTGTGTGTGTGTGTGTGTGTGTGTGTGTGTGTGTGTGTGTGTGTGTGTGTGTGTGTGTGTGTGTGTGTGTGTGTGTGTGTGTGTTTGTTTGTGTGTGTGTATGTGCACTTGGGCTGTATGCCTGTGTGTGTGTGCGTATGCTACACACTCCTTGTCCGTCCCCATCTCCATGTCGTCTTCAGCCCTTCGTTGAATGTTTATTACCCAGATTACCCTGATTCCTCCTCTCCCTGTGAGCTGTGTAGCAGCCTGCTTTGTTTCCACCCAGCAGATGAGACAGTCTGGCCTCACCGTACATAATGCTCCTCAAACAGACGTGAAGAGGAATCACCTCCTAGACTCCCGCTATGGAGACAGGTGTTGTTAAACATTAAAGCAGAGATATTCATTCATGCTATGTCTGGCATATGGCTGGCTACCTGGGTGCTGTAGATGGACATTCCATGAATTGCTCAATCAATCAAGCAATAAATCAATAGATCCATTACTCAAGCAAGCAAGGAAGCAAGCTATCATAGTGTCTTTAAGTATGGTACTCTAATAGATGAGTTGATTTGAGTGTGGTCTTGAAGCCATTACAATGATCTACAGAGAAGAGGTTGAGAAAAGCATGTCTTTGAGATATTCACCAGACCAGACCAGACTGTCTACAGTAACTACAGAAATGGAAGGCGTTTAGGTGAGGTACTGTAGCATGTTGCCTTCGGGACTGTGTGTGGAAGATTCATTTATTTAACTGTATTTCACAGAATGTACACGCCAGACGGAGGTGTGTGTGTGTGTTTATAATATTACAATATTATGTACTGTTTGTGCAATGTCGTTCCTGACTTAATTGACACAAGCGTGTAGATGAAAGCAGTGAGTTGTCGAGGACGCCACACACACAAACAAGGTAATTATTATTACAGAGTAAGGCTATTGCCCTAGGTGCTGTTTGGAGAACAGGCGGAGAGAAAGAGAGGTGGAGAGATGCTACACAGCCATGAAAGAAGAACTGAATGTTTTATTCATCCCAGGGAAAGAGAGAGAGGAAGAGTGAGAGATAGGAAACGAAACCAACCTTTCTTCAGTAATCCTCAGAGGATATGAGACAACTGTAGTGGTGTCACAGTAATCCATATTCACACACACCTGAAAATGGCCACACACTCACATAAACACACACACTTACACAGCCTCAAAAACACCCCACCTTACAGATATGTCACCACGTCACATGCATCCTCAGATTCTATTTTCCACCTCATCTATCCTGACTCATACTGGTGCTGTACCTTCTATTCCCAATATCACAAGTAGATATTACTGTGAGGGGAGATGGTGGGGTGTCTGTGTGTGATTATGGACCTTCCCTGCCTAGCCTACCTCTGTAACTCGGCTCATCTCTCACTCACCTGCCCATGTGCTGAGTTGAGCTACCGCAGTTATTGAAAAGAATCTCTCAATGATAAGGGACATGTGGTGTGTGAGTGTGCCTGCGTGTGTGCGTGTTGAGTTGTGAGGATAACGTGTTTATGACCGTGACAAACCATGCACAAGTGTGTGCGTTTGTTATGTACACTATGTTCATGTGACCTTGTTCTTGTACTGACACTTTCTTCTTTTGATCTAAAAGCCAAGTAGGAGGAGCTCTCCAGTGGGTTATGCCTTTTAGCCAGTCCTCTACCCCCCTGTATTCATCTATACAGCCACATGGATATCTAGGGATACTTCAGCAGGCCATTAGCATCTTCTCTCCTCAATAACTTTGAACCACTCAGTTACAGGTACTGGTAATGTTAGCACTGTCCTGGACTCAGGTACAACCTGCTACACATCAGTTGAGTGTGAGTGTGTTGAACGTCAACACTCAGAGAGGTGTGAGGACCACTCAGCTGCTATAAAGTCCATTGAAGTTTCTCTGGTCTAACTGCTTGGCTGTTATTGATAATGGATGCTGTAACAGCTAACTGGCTTTTGTTGTTTTTGTGGAAATGATTGAAAGAATCTACATCACGACAGGTACTCCCAAAACTTTTTTTGACCGATGACACAGGGGGTTGGTGCTACGCAGGCTTTAAAAGAGGATAATATGTAAATGATGCAGGAAGGAAGTGAATATTCAGAAGCTACTTCAACTACAATCTCTTTGCCTCCTCCAATATGGCGTCAATCTGCTGTGCATTAACAGTTAGCCCTGGGTGATCATTACCCAAGCACCCCCTCTGCGAGAGGCTGGTGCTGAGTAACTGCGGGAGGCTGGTGCTGAGTAAAAATCTTCTCCTCCACTCTCTCCCGCTCCGGAATAAAGAAGGGAAGAAGAGAAGAGAGGAAGAGTGGGAAATGAAATCAATCTCCATGTTCTCTGTCTTCTTGCCCCCTCCCTCCCTTTACCACATGCCAGTCGCTGTGAGGCAAAGCGATGAAACTGTAATTATTTGTCACTTTTAATTGTCCTCTTCCAGACTCTCCGTTCATCAACGTCCCACACTAACATGTGGTTGTGGCCTTTTAGTTTGACCACTTTGCTCATTCTATAAAGAAAATGTTGCATTAAACTCCTATAAAATGCTGAAGCTTATTGTTTTGGTAATTGTTTTCAACTAGGCTCAGTCATGGAGCATAATGTCTGGGATGAGACGACTTGGAATGCATTTAAATATTACTAACTCTCAATGGCGGCGTTTAGACAGGCAGCTCAATTCTGATATTTTTTTCACTAACTGGTCTTTTGACCAGTCAGATCAGCTCTAAAAAATATATGATGTGAAAAGATCTGATGTGGTTGGTTAAAGACAAATTTGTAGAAAAAAATATCAAAATTGGGCTGCCTGTGTAAATGCAGCCATTGAGTCCCTTTTATGTAGGATCAGTTCAGGGTGACACAAAACATCTCTGCTAATTTGTGTGTGCTTGAGTGCCTGCATGTGTGTGTCTCAGTGCCGAGTATATCCAATAGTTCTACATGAATATAATGTTGTACCATTCTAGTAAATCTGCTTCTTATAAATCCCCCTCCGTCCTCCTGTCTGTGTGAAAAATACCCCAGGAAGGAGAGCTGATCAATCATTATGCCACAAACAGACTGCAGGTGACATGCTTGCCAGGTGAACCACATGCAGCAATATATCAAGGGTGTGACAGGTATGTTAGAGAGGGAGAAGGGAAAGTCAGTGTGGAGTCACTCCAGTCACACATACTGTCTTAAACACACACTGTATTCCTGCTATCCATGAGTGTATGGCTGCCTGGGAAAATATACATATATCACGCTTACATATACAGGTGCATGTGCATTCACAAACACACACTCACATACACACACACACACACACACACACACACACACACACACACACACACACACACACACACACACACGCTAGCATGTACTTACATGTAGAGTATGTGCACACATTCATATAAAGTACTTTCTCGTTCCTATAATTTTTCTGTGACGGACACAAACACCATTCCAATAACATACAGTTAAACACAGACACAGCCCGCATTGTTACCGCTGATGTTGGAAGATCAAGTCAGAGTGACCCCATAGGTCCTGCTCCTCTTCAGAGTCCTTCCTTCACCTTTTCTCTCTGCTCCACTGACTCTGTTGACAGTATGGATTACAACGCTACGTCCCTCGCTTCTCGCTCCCCTCTCTGAAACCCATTACACATTTCAACACTCAAGCGATAGTGTAGTTAGAATACGTCAATCAAAAAAGACTTAGAGGGGGGAAATCACGGTTAAAAATAATTACTTTTCCAATATGGTACATTAGCATAATAGAGAAGTATTCCATGTGATATAATTAGGGGTATTATTAAGCAGGGGGATGATTGGAAGCTTGGATCCTATTCAGTAATGACAGATGTGGTGTGATTGTGATGTCGTTGGCTGGCAGAGGGCTGTGCCAACCTACCTCTTGAAAGCACAGAGTGGGTACAAAGCACTGGAGAGGAGAGGAGAGGAGAGGAGAGGAGAGGAGAGGAGAGGAGAGGAGAGGAGAGGAGCCATCCTACTACTGCATTTTCCGTTCTTACAGAGCCCTCAGGTCAGCCCAACCGATCGATACAGAACTTCTATCTGTGCTTTTCTCATACGTTAACAATGCCGTATGCTAACCAGCCAATCGTGAAAATCACAGAATTGACGGATGAGAATGTTAAATTTGTCATAGAGAACACCGATCTGTCGGTTGCAAATTCCATCCGACGTGTCTTTATGTCAGAGGTTGCAACAATAGCTATTGTGTGTACTGTGTCCCTCCTCCACATCTCCTGGATGTCCTGGATTTAAAACAAACTTATTAGGGATGAGATTGGATGACGTTCTGGTTTTATAGTGAAAACGTTAATGTCTGAACCACAGCATCTGAGAATGCAAAAAAAGTAGTGTCAACATTAGTTCACAGACCCAAGTAAACATTAGCTCCCAGGCCTATCAAAGACCAGAAAGCTTAGAGAAAGAGAAAGAGAAATGGGACAAACACCCCCATTGAAACCCTGCATGCAGAGTTCTGTAAGATTCTCCTATATGTCCAAAGGAAAACTACAAACAACGCATGCAGGGCAGAATTAGGCCAATATCCACTAATAATAAAAACTCAAAAAAGAGCAATTAAGTTTTGGAAACATCTAAAATTCACTGACCCCCTCTCATATCATTACCAAGCCCTGCAATGCCAAGAGCTGAGCAAAGAAAAGAGTCCCCTCATCCAGCTGGTCCTGGGGCTGAGTTCACAAACCTGTTCTACTAACATACTGAAGCCTCAGGACCAGAAGATCCAATCAGAATTAAACAAATTACAACTCAATCAAAACAAAACTACATTGCTTATTGGGCACAAGCACAAAGCAAAATTGTGCCCTAAATCGACAGTACACCATGGCAAACTATTTGACCATGGTTGCTGATCAAAACCTTAGAAAAACCTTGACAAAGTACAGGCTCAGTGAGCACAGCCTTGCCATTGAGAAGGGTAGACACAGGAAAACCTGGCTCCCTGTAGAGGAAAGGCTGTGCAACCACTGCACAACAGCAGAACCTGAAACATAGCTGCATTTCCTGACAAAATGTTTTAAAAAATGTAACAATTAAAGACTGTCATTTCTCCAAATTTGAAACCCTTATTCAAGGTAAAGACCTCTCTGATGAGAGAAGGCTACCTGTCCTGTTGGAGGAGGTCGCAGAGAGCTGTAGGTTGGCAGCGCATTACATCGCTGCCTGCCATAACATGAGGGACAGTGTCTGACAGACCAATCAACCTGCATATGTCCTCTACTGTATGCTTATTGTTATTGTTCAATGTATGGTTATTTTGACACTTGGTTATTGTTGTTACTTGTGTCCCGTTGACAATTTTGATTCTTAATATTTTCACATTGTAAATATCCAAAGTAAGCTTTGGCAATATGCACATTGTTACGTCATGCCAATAAAGATAGATAGAGAGAGAGAGAGAGAGAGAGAGAGAGAGAGAGAGAGAGAGAGAGAGAGAGAGAGAGAGAGAGAGAGAGAGAGAGAGAGAGAGAGAGAGCATGCAAGGAAATATGTGTGATAAGGCTGCATCATTTGTGTCTGGGCTCAGTGAAAGTGAAAGGTACAGTACTTAAACCATTTAGAACTAATTACCAGTAAAACAGCTCCATTATCTCCTGACCTGTGCCCACTTGGGTACATTCTTTATTTTACCCATGGACCGAGCGCTCTGTAATTTGTTTTAATTAGTCCAAAAAGACTTCCTCCTACTGTACGTTCCCCTCTCTCTTTCTCTCTCTCCTGGGTTTAGTACAGGTCTGGCCTTCAAAGGGGTATAGAGAGAAGAAGAAGAAAAACATGTAAAGTCTATTATTTTTACTTGATAAATGGTGTTTAAGATTATGTTGGATAAAGAATAGACTAGAGTACCTTGTATGTAGCCTGCCGGCAGGCCGGGGCACTGAGCTTTTTGAATGCTAATATATGCAGTGCTTGGCATTTGGCCATGCGTACTTGCTTTCTAATGTAACGCAAAGTTGCAGGAGGCTACGTTTTATACAAAGGCTCCATTTGTCTGCTGAGAGGCTCGCAGTCAGAGAGGCAGTCTTCCTGCCGAGCTGAAAAAATAACCCGTTGCATTATGGTTCTTCAAGTCTAATCTTGCTGGTTTTAGAAAACCCCATGACACCAAGATAGGAGACTGTTTGTGCTCCGTTTCTTTTGGCTAAACAAAGATACAGCTGATAATATCGCTGATCATTGAAATTCAGATCAACAGAATGGGAATTAGCATCCAGTGATGTTGTCTAGATCTAATTCATGTTAAATAAAAGCACTGCAGTGATCCTAAGGGCTAGAGAAGGGTTGTTATGACTGATGTGTATCATATCTGTTATGGCTTTCATATTCCTCCTCCTTTTACGAGGAGAGGCGAGAAGGATCGGACCAATACGCAGAGTGGTTAGTGTTCATTATTTAATGAAAGTAAAACAGAACACTTCAAGATACAAAACAACAAACGTAACCAAACCAAAAACAGTCCCGTGTGGCACGAACACTGACACGAGATACAAACACCCACAAAACACACGTGAATCCCAGGCTGCCTAAGTATGATTCTCAATCAGGGACAACGATTGACAGCTGTCTCTGATTGAGAATCATACCCGGCCGAACACAAACATCCCAACATAGAAAATCAAACATAGACAAACCCACCCAACTCACGCCCTGACCAACTAAATAAATACAAGAAAAAGGAAAATAGGTCAGGAACGTGACAATATCATTACATTTGCATTACATTCAGTGTTTTTGTCACTAACTGTATATACAGTATTAGACAAGGGACATGGAGGTTGGGGTCAAAGGGCCGAAGCTGATGAGCTATAGATTCTATTTTTATTACAGGACAGGTACACTCTGTCACGCCCTGACCTTAGTTATCTATGTTTTCTTTATTATTTTGGTTAGGTCAGGGTGTGACTAAGGTGCGTATGCTAGTTTTGTCTTGTCTAGGGTTTTTGTATATCTAGGGGTTTTGTAGGTCTAGACCTAGTCACACCCTGACCTAACCAAAATATGTCTCTGGTGACCTGATATGGTTCCCAATCAGAGGCAGCTGTTTATCGTTGTCTCTGATTGGGGACCATATTTAGGTAGCCATTTCCCTTGGGTATTTGTGGGTTGTTGTCTATGTGTAGTTGCCTGTTCAGCACTCATTTGTATAGCTTCACGGTTCGTTTTGATATTTTTGTTCAGTGTTCATTCTTAAAATAAAGAAGAATGTACGCATACCACGCTGCCCCTTGGTCTCCTCCTTACGACGGCCCGTGACACACTCAGTGTATTCTCTCTTTCTCTCTCCCTCTCTCCCTCTCTCCCTCTCTCCCTCTCTCTTTCTCTCTCTCTCTTTCTCTCTCTCTCTTTCTCTAGTGAAACAAATGACAAATCAACAATGTCCTTCACATCTCTGTAAATGGAGGGTAACGCTACATCACCTCAGTTTACAAATAAGACATGGTTCATGAAAACACAACTATTTAATCATGGCCTTGAAAGGCCCCAAAACTTCTGTTTTTAGTTTCTACCTGGTGCCCCAGGTCTAAATTTCTCTGAATAGAAGGGAATAATGATGACTGATTTGAATAGACTAGGAGGGCTACTGCAGTTGCTGTCCATGCTGCTGAACACACCAACGAGAGTGTGGGTGCTGTTCATAGTGCTAACTACAAGGGAGGGCCAAGGTATCAGCAGAGTGGCCTCGTTACCCAGAATACACCTCCTCATCTCATTGAGAATATGATGAGTGATTATTTAATTAACCACTCTCCTCTTGATTCCACCCTTTCCTCCATCTTCCTCCACCCTCCTCTCACATCCCTCTTTCTCGTCAGCAGGAGGAGACCCTCTCCCTGTGGCAGCCAGGGGGCGGGTAATTTATAAATCCTGCATGGTGCCCTAATGCTGACTTATTGGGAGGGTCTATTACATAATAATTAATTAGCTAGGATTGGATGACAGATACACACACACACACACACACACACACAGGCCTGGTGGTAGGTAGAGCTTTTCACAGTACTGTGTAATCAGCAGACAGATGCCATGGAAGGCTCTAATTACCGGTATCAGGGTGGTACGATAGTCAAAACCCCTTCTCTCTCCAAGGCTCTGTCTCCTCCCTGCACTAATACATGGCTGACATTAGATCACATCAACACATCCAGGGAAGGGGGAGGAAGGAGGGATGAGCATTTAACGTCATGTGACATCTAAAATTAACTGTGCATGGGATTGTCATGGTAGGATTACTAGTAAACATGGAGCCCCATAACATCACTGATCAAAGAGAAAGTAATGGGTATTTGTAATGTGACTTCACAGAGCAGAGAGTATGAGTCAAAGGGTATGAGTAAGTGGCTACTATACTGTATGTGGTACCAGGGTATGTACACAGATGACAGGGGAGAAGCTCTGATTTTATTAGCTACAGCCCTCTCTGTCTACTCTCTCTCTGCACTATTTGTTTTAGCGGTATCCACAGTTTTGGCACTGATGCTTTTTGAGCTTTGCTATTAGTCTCTTTCTTTGCTGGCTTTTCTCCCACTTCTTATGGAGACTCTTCGGGTAGGCTCGCTTAATACAAATGGTGCCAGAGATGCGGGAAAGAGGAGTGTGTTGCGTGAATATGCAAAACAAAAAAAAGTACATGTGTTGTTTCTGCAGGAGACGCATAGTGATGTGGTGAATGAAGTTGACTGGGGGCTTTGGTGGAAAGGGGAATGTGTGTTGAGCCATGGGACAAATTTTAGTGCAGGGCTGGCAGTCCTTTTTGTACTGGGTCTGTCTCTAAAAATGTGCTCCTCAAAGGAGGTGTGTAAGGGTAGGCTGCTTGTTGTAAAAGCAGAAATTAACAACATGGTTTTTGTCTTTATAAATGTGTATGTGCCTAACACAGGGAGAGAGAGTGGTGTCAAGACTGTCCAGGTGGAGGTGGCTCCCTTCCCAAGTGTCATATAGACAGAGGGTGCTGATAATCAACAACCTGGTGGCATCTTCCCTTTGGCATAAACTGGCTGTCCTCAACCCCTCCGTCGGTCTGCTTGCAGACCTGCAACGCAAGCTAATGGACTTCTTCTGATCGGGCCATCACTGGCTGAGGGCGGCAGTGTTGTACATGACCGTCCACGAAAGAGGA
>NC_074670.1:20615631-20648131 GCF_029448725.1 Salvelinus fontinalis | reverse complement strand
CCCTGCAGCCATAAGAAGTTAAAGAAACGTTTTTGAGCCACGAGACAATTGAGACATGGATTGTGTGTGTGCCATTAGAGGGTGAATGGGCAAGACAAAAGATTGAAGTGCCTTTCAACGGGGTATGGTAGTAGGTGCCAAGCGCACCGATTTGTGTCAAGAACTGCAACGCTGCTGTTTTTTTAACGCTCATCAGTTTCCCGTGTGCATCAAGAATGGTCCACCACACAAACGACATCCAGCCAACTTGAGACAACTGTGGGAAGCATTGAGGTCAACATGGACCAGCATCCCTGTGGAACGCTTTCGACACCTTGTAGAGTCCATGCCTGACAAATTGAGGCTGTTCTGAGGGTAAAACCAGGGGGTGCAACTCAATATTTGGAAGGTTTTAGGAAGCTCAGACACAGAAATTCCAAAATAAAAACATTGTAGCACATAAACTCATCAAAAAAAGAAACGTCCCTTCTTCAGGACCCTGTCTTTCAAAGATAATTCGTAAAAATCCAAATAACATCACCTTCATTGTACGGGGTTTAAACACTGTTTCCCATGCTTGTTCAATGAACCATAAACAATTAATGAACATGCACCTGTGGAATGGTCGTTTAGACACTAACAGCTTACAGACGGTAGGCAATTAAGGTCACAGTTACGAAAACTTAGGACATTAAAGAGGCCTTTCTACTGACTCTGAAAAACACCAATAGAAAGATGCCCATTGACCCTGCTCATCTGCGTGAATGTGCACCGTCGCTGGACCAGACAGGACTGGCAAAAAGTGCTCTTCACTGACGAGTCGCGGTTTTCTCTCACCAAGGGTTATGGTCGGATTCGAGTTTATCGTTTTGACCCCCTCTTTGTTCAGGGACACAATACTCAATTTCTGTTAGTCACATGTCTGTGGAACTTGTTCAGTTGTGTCTCAGTTGTTGAATGTTGTTATGTTCATACAAATATTTACACATGTTAAGTTTGCTGAAAATAAATGCAGTTGACAGTGAGAGGACATTTCTTTTTTTGCTGATTTCAGGTAGGGAACGTGAGGGCTTATGCACACACAAATGAGTAGTCAATGTTGTGCTCCATATACATGTACCACAACACCTCCCAACATTATTTTAGTAGCTGGTCTGGTGCATATAGCATCCCAAAGCATCACCCCGAAACAAAAATAAAATAAAAACAACAGCTCATGTAGATATGGCAGCAGGAACCAAAATACAGTAACAATGTCTACATCCCAAATTACACCCTATTCACTATGTATGTACTACTTTTGACCACGGCTTATAAGGCCGAAGTAGTGAAGTCAGAAGTAGTGCACTAGGGACTAGGGCGACTTTTGGTAGACATTGTATATCTCTCCACCGCTGTGCTGTGCTGCTTCTAATAAGGAGAATTCATGTGATCAGTCCTGTAGGTAATTTATTAGAATCCTCAGCCTAATAAGTCTCTTTCAAGAGGCGTGTTCTAGAGTTCCAGCGAGCCGCTCTCCTCTATTGTTCCCAGGCTCATTGTTAATAAGAGGCTCTTTTGTAGCGCCGAGCATCCACCCGTTCAGCCATAGTGTAGCTCTCTCTCACTGCATCCTTCATCATTAGGAAAGGGGATACCTAGTCACTTGTACAGCTGAATGCATTCAACTGAAATGTGTCTTAACCCAACCCCTCAGAATCAGAGAGGTGCGTGGGGCTGCCTTAATCGACGTCCAAATCATTGGCACCCGGGGAACAGTGGGTTACCTGCCTTGCTCAGGAGCAGAACAACAGATACAATAGACCTTGTCAGCTCGGGGATTCGATCCAGCAACCTTTTGGTTACTGGCCCAATGCTCCTACCCGCCAGGCTACCCCAACAGCCGTGAAGCTACAGCTAGAGAAGAACCAGACCCAGGTCCACCTACACCTCCATGGTGCTTCAGTCTCTGCTGCACCTTCATATGCCTGTCCTCTGTGTCTCCTGTGTTATGACAACTAGGGACAACTGGTTCAACTCACTTTACTGAGGCAACACATCAACAACATTACAGTTGTACAGTTACAGATCACAACAGAATCCGTGTAGTGAAATACACCAGTCTCCTATTTCAACATGGTAGCATTAGAAACCTGCAAATGCTAACATCCAGGTATTTCTATGTCCTATGTCTACATATTGTTGTGTATATATTGGCATAACACTGCCAATTCCCTTTGTCTCCTGTTCTCTGTGGTGTGATCACATGACCCGGTTGGGTTCTGTAATCACATGTCATATGTATCCCAGATGGCCAAGCTGCTGTGATGCTGTGAGCAGATTGGCCACCTACTGTACTTGAGTCTAATAGCCCCCTGAGCCCTGGTCAAAAGTAATGCACTTTATAGAGACTAGAGTGCCTTTTAGGACGCAAGCTAAATGGTATTTTAGAACACTGTGGTGTATCCAGGCGCTTCTGCCTAGACGCAGACTACAAGCTGCACAAGGGGGCCCCCAACCCAACAAAAATGTATAATGCTTGTTTTTGGGGGGGGGGGGCAGTCTGGGTCTCAATGGTTGAGAGATAGCATAGTAGAATATAGAAGGTGCAATTTCAAAATTTGGTAGTGCATCAGCAGGGTTTCTATTGTTATGTCAATCACTGACAGTCACTCAATTAGCCCATGTCAGCTAATGATTTGTAGATGGTAAGTTAGTCTAGCCAGTTATCGAACCTTCATGCCCAGGGGCCATGACCTCCAGGGGGCCCCCATTGATTTTGTTAGTCACCCAGATATCGTATGAACATGGTATAAGTCAAGCCAAAATTTGCAGAATTGCAGGACAACCAAACCTCGCTTAGTGCCCCCCAAAAGGCTAGAGGCGGTGTGTGTAACAAGGGAAGTAATGAGGGACTCGGTGGTGTGTGGAGTGGTGTGTGGAGTGGATACATGGAATGTCCTAATGTGTTTCCCCATTCATCCATCTCAGTAGAGTTGTTGTCCAGCACAGCAGCTATCCTCTAAGGACAGCAATAAGCTATAGAGCCACATAACCAGAACAACTGTGACTACTTATGTCATCTGTTGTGGTGTTTACCCCATAATACTGTAGGTCTGCTAGATCAGATACCTTTATCTTGGTTTCACATTCCATCATTAGATTTATCTTATTGGCTGAAGTGCACCAGCTAAACTGAGTTTGTATGGATATAAAAAAGGACATTATCGAACAAAATGACCATTTGTATTGTAACTGGGACATTTTGGAGTGCCAACAGAAGAAGATCTTCAAAGGTAAGGCATTTATTATATCGCGATTTCTGACTTTTGTGTCACAACTCCCTGGTTGAAAATGATTTGTTATGCATTTGTGTGCTGGATGCTGTCCTCAGATAATCGCATGGTTTGCTTTCGCTGTAAAGCCTTTTTGAAATCTGACACCTTGGCTGGATTAACAACAAGTTAAGCTTTATTTTGATGTATTGCACTTGTGATTTCATGAAAGTTTAATATTTATAGTAATTTAATTTGAATTTGGGGCTCTGCCATTTCACCGGATGCTACCGTCCCACCAATCCAAAAGAAGACAATCCACTCGGTTTCCTTCCTTCAAAATGCATACAAAATGAATCCCGAACGTTACCAATAAACTTATCCAAACAAGTCAATCAATGTTTATAATCAATCCTTAGGTACACTAATACGCAAAAAAACTATAAAATTTAACACAGAGAATCGTTATTGTCTTTACCGGGGATAAACAAAAAGAACGCGCTGTCTCGGCCATGCACTTGGAAACACTACAGCCAAAATGGGAGCCACATAGAAAAACTACAACTACAACTTTTCCAAAAACCAGCCTGAAACTCTTTCTAAAGACTGTTGACATCTAGTGGAAGCCCTAGGAACTGCAATCGGGGAAGATTTCACCATTTTATAAAAGTGCCAGGCATTGAAATCAGTGGTATGCTAAATTTTCTTTTTTATGGTTTGTCCTCGGGGTTTGCCTGCCATTTCAGTGTTGTTATACTCACAGACATTGTTTTAACGGTTTTAGAAACTTTTGAGTGTTTTCTATCCAAATCTACCAATTATATGCATTTCCTAGCTTGTGGGCCTGAGTAGCAGGCAGTTTACTTTGGGCACGATTTCATCCGGATGTCAAAATACCACCCCCTATCCCAAAGAAGTTTTAAGAAGACGTACAATGGCATTGGAAAGTATTCAGACCCCTTGACTTTTTCCACATTTTGTTACATTACAGCCTTAATCTAAAATGTATTAAATAAATACAAATCCTTAGCAATCTACAGTGTACACAGTACCCCATAATGACAAAGCGAAAACTGTTTTTTAGAATTTTGGCAAATGTATATATTTTTTTAAACAGAAATATCTTATTTACATAAGAATTCAGACGCATTGCTATGAGAATCAAAATTGAGCTCAGGTGCATTTGGTTTCCAATGATCATGCTTGAGATGTTTCTACAACTTGATTGGAGTCCACCTGTGGTAAATTCAATTGACGGGACATGATTTGGAAAGGCACTACCTGGCAATATAAGGTCCCACAGTTGACAGTGCATGTCAGAGACAAAACCAAGCCATGAGGTCTAAGGAATTGTCTGTAGAGCTCTGAGACAAGACTGTGTCGAGGCACAGATCTAGGGAAGGGTACTACAACCTTTCTACAGCATTGCCGAACACAAGAACACAGTGGCCTCCATCATTCTTAAATGGAAGAAGTCTGGAACCACTAAGACTCTTCCTAGAGATGGCCGCCCGGCCAAACCGTGCAATCGGGGGAGAAGGGCCTTGGTCAGGGAGGTGACCAAGGCCAATGGTCACTCTGACAGAGCTCTTGAGTTCCTCTGTGGAGATGGCAGAACCATCCAGAAGGACAACCATTTCTGCAGCACTCCATCAATCAGGCCCTTATGGTAGAGTGGCCAGACGGAAGCCATTCCTAAGTAAACTGCACATGACAGCCCGATTGGAGTTTGCCAAAGGGCACCTAAAGGACTCTCAGACCATGAGAAACAAGATTCTCTGGTTTGATGAAACCAAGACTGAACACTTTGGCCTGAATGCCAAGCGTCACGTCCGAAGGAAACCTGGCACCATTCTGACGGGGAAGCATGGTGGTGGCAGCATCACGGCTGTGGGGATGTTTTTCAGCGGCAGGGACTGGGAGACTAGTCAGAATTGAGGCAAAGTACAGAGAGATGCTTGATGAAAACCTGCTCCAGAGCTCTCAGGACCTCAGACAGGGGCAAAGGTTTATCTTCCAACAGGACAACGACCCTAAGCTCACAGCCAGGACAATGCAGGAGTGGCTTCGGGACAAGTGTCTGAATGCCCATGAGTGGCCCAGCCAGAGCCCGGAATTAAATCTGATCGAACATCTCTGGTGAGACCTGAAAATAGTTGTGCAGCGACGCTCCGTAATCAACCTGACAGAACTTGAGAGGATCTGCAGAGAAGAATGGAAGAACCTCAACAAATACAGGGGTGCCAAGCTTGTACCCAAGAAGACTCGAGGAGGTAATCGCTGCCGAAGGTGCTTCAAAAATTACTGAGTAAAGGGTCTGAATAGTTGTGTAACCATAGTTAAATAGTTGTGTAACCACCATAGTTGTGTAACCATGCCAGCCCAGGACCTTCACATCGTTTGAGAACAGCCACCCAGACAGCTGATGAAACTGTGGGTTTGCACAACCAAAGAATTTCTGCACAAACTGTCAGAAACCGTCTCAGGGAAGCTTATCTGCGTATTCGTCGTCCTCACCAGGTTCTTGACCTGACTGCAGTTCGGCGTCGTAACCAACTTCAGTGGGCAAATGCTCACCTTCGATGGCCACTGGCACGCTGGAGAAGTGTGCTCTTCACCAATAAATCCCGGTTTCAACTGTACCGGGTGGACAGCGTGTATGGCATTGTGTAGGCAAGCGGTTTGCTGATGTCAACGTTGTGAACAGAGTGCCCCATGGTGGCGGTGGAGTTATGGTATAAGCTATGGACAATGAACACAATTGCATTTCATTGATGGCAATTTAATGCACAGAGATACTGTGATGAGATCCTGAGACCCATTGCATTCAATTAATCCACCACCGTCACATCATGTTCCAGCATGATAATGTCGCATGTCGCAAGGATCTGTACACAATTCTTCCATGGACTGCATACTCACCAGACATGTCACCAATTGAGCATGTGTGGGATGCTCTGGATCTACGTTTACGACAGTGTGTTCCAGTTCCAACCAATATCCAGTAAATTTGCACAGCCATTGAAGATGAGTGGGACAACATTCCACAGGCCACAATCAATTTCCTGATCAACTCTATGCGAAGAGATGTGTCGTGCTGCATGACGAAAATGGTGGTCACGCCAGATACTGACTGGGTTTCTGATCCACTCCCCTACCTTTTTTAGATATGTGTGACCAAAAGATGCATATCTCTATTCCCAGTCATGTGAAATCCATAGATTAGAGCCTAATGACATTATTTCAATTGACTTATGCCCCTCGGTGCAGGGGTACCGGTTAGTCGGGCTAATTGAGGTAATATGTACATGAATGTATAGTTAAAGTGACTATGCATAGATGATAAACAGAGAGTAGTGGCAGCTGGTAGGCTTGAACACAATGCAAATAGTCCAGGTAGCCATTTGATTATGTGTTCAGGAGTCTTATGGCTTGGGGGTAAAAGCTGTTGAGAAGCCTTTTGGTTCTAGACTTGGCACTAAGGTACCGCTTGCCATGCGGTAGCAGAGAGAACAGTCTATGACTGATTTGGCTGGGGTGTTTGACAATTTTTCGGGCCTTCCTCTGACACCGCCTGGTGTAGAGGTCCTGGATGGCAGGCAGCTTAGCCCCAGTGATATATTGAGCCTTACTGTCACGACTCCCACCGAAGGTGGCTCACCTGCCTGTTTCGGCGGTCGTCGTCGCTGGTCTACTAGCCGCCACCGATCCCTTTTCTGTTAGTTTAGTCTTATTAGTTGCACCTGTTCCTTTTTGTTTCTTGATTTTTGGTCTATTTAAGCCTGTTCGGCCCGCTTAGGTTTGTGCAGGATTATTTGTGTTCTCTGTCGGTTGTGGATGTGTTTTTCATTGTTCTCCGGATCGTTTGCCCTGTGTTTGGGCTGGTCAGTGTTTATGCGCCCTGTATTTGGCGTGACCGTTTTGTGCCGGAGAAATAAATCTACAAATCACTGAACCCTCTGCGCCTTACTCCTACCCACCACTCCTAGTATCCGTGACACTGACGCACTACCCCCCTACTGACGCACTACCACTATCCGTCTGGCCCAGCGACCATGTGAATATTGACCTGTTTTAAGTTCTTACTCACGTCGGCTACGGAGAGTGGAACAGCTGATGCTCTCATGCATGCCTCAGTGTTGCTTGCCTCGAAGTGAGCATAGAAGTGATTTAGCTCATCTGGTAGGCTCGTGTCACAGGGAAGCTCGCTGCTCTGCTTCCCTTTGTAGTCTGTAATAGTTTGCAGGCCCTGCCACATCCGACGAGCGTCGGAGCCGGTGAAGTACAATTCAATCTTAGTCTTGTATTGGCGCTTTGTCTGTTTGATGGTTCATTGGAGAGCACAGCAGGATTTCTTATGTGCTTCCCAGGTTAGAGTCCCACACCTTGAAAGCGGCAGAATGTTGCCTGTAATCCATGGCTTCTGGTTGGGGTATGTACGTACAGTCACTGTGGGGACGACGTCCTTGATGCACTTATTGATAAAGCCTGTAACTGATGTGGTAAACTCCTCAATGCCATCGGAATAATCCCGGAACATATTCCAGTCTGGGCTAGCAAAACAGTCCTGAAGATTAGCATCTGCTTCATCTGACCACTTTTTTATAGAACAAGTCACTGGTGTTCCTTCTTTAGTTTTTGCTTGTAAGCAGGTATCAGGAGGATAGAATTATGGTCAGATTTGCCAAATGGAGGGTGACGGAGAGCTTTGTACGCGTCTCTGTGTGTGGAGTAAAGGCAATCTAGAATTGTTTTCCCTCTGGTTGAGCATTTAACATGCTGATACAAATTAGGTAAAACGTATTTAAGTTTCCTTGCATTAAAGTCCCCGGCCACTAGGAGTGCCACCTCTGGGTGAGCGTTTTCCTGTTTGCTTATTTCCTTATACAGCTGACTGAGTGCGGTCTTAGGGCCAGAATCCGTCTGTGGTGGTAAATAAACAGCCATGATAAAAATAGATGAAAACTCTCTTGGCAAATAGTGTGGTCTACAGCTTATCATGAGATACTCTACTTCCACAAATGTGCTTGTGTCAGCATATGGTCTCACAAGGGGTCTGAGGATCTCATCTCGGTACCTATTGGCAGTCAGGCTACCTCTGGCGAAAACATGGAGGGCTGTGCGGCCCCACAAAGAAATGCCACCCCACACCATGACTGACCCATCGCCAAACCGGTCATGCTGGAGGATGTTGCAGGCAGCAGAACGTTCTCCATGGCGTCTCCAGACTCTGTCACGTCTGTCACATGTGCTCATGTGCTCAGTGTGAACCTGCTTTCATCTGTGAAGAGCACAGGGCGCCAGTGGCGAATTTGCCAATCTTGGTGTTCTCTGGCAAATGCCAAACGTCCTGCACGGTGTTGGGCTGTAAGCACAACCCCCACCTGTGGACGTCGGGCCCTCATACCACCCTCATGGAGTCTGTTTCTGACCGTTTGAGCAGACACATGCACATTTGTGGCCTGCTGGAGGTCATTTTGCAGGGCTCTGGCAGTGCACCTCCTTGCACAAAGGCGGAGGTAGCGGTCCTGCTGCTGGGTTGTTGCCCTCCTACGGCCTCCTCCACGTCTCCTGATGTACTGGCCTGTCTCCTGGTAGCGCCTCCATGCTCTGGACACTACGCTGACAGACACAGCAAACCTTTTTGCCACAGCTCGCATTGATGTGCCATCCTGGATGAACTGCACTACGTGAGCCACTTGTGTGGGTTGTAGACTCCGTCTCATGCTACCACTAGAGTGAGAGCACCACCAGCATTCAAAAGTGACCAAAACATCAGCCAGGAAGCATAGGAACTGAGAAGTGGTCTGTGGTCACCACCTGCAGAATCACTCCTTTTTTGGGGGTGGCTTGCTAATTGCCTATAATTTCCACCTTTCGTCTATTCCATTTGCACAACAGCATGTGAAATTTATTGTCAATCAGTGTTGCTTCCTAAGTGGACAGTTTGATTTCACAGAAGTGTGATGGACTTGGAGTTACATTGTGTTGTTTAAGTGTTCCCTTTATTTTTTTGAGCAGTGCATATAATATATAGGATATATTGTCATGCATGGGGAGTTGTTAGGTCCAGTGAGTTAGCTGAGGCCTATATCATCCACACTTCTTGCCTGATATGCTCTCCTCATACGCAATCATAAAATACACAAAGGAATGCCTCTGCTATCAGCCTGGGTCTCTTCCCCAGATCCATTCCCAACTCTCTCTGTTATTATTTCAAAGTCCACCCAGTAATGAAAATTTATGCTGACAGGGACGGGAACGTTTTAATTGCAGGATCAGCTGCCTGAGAGGAGAGAGGAGCCAGCTTCAGCTCCACAAACAAAATGAAAAGCTCTATCAGCCGAGTGGAGGATGAGACGAAAGGAGGGAGAAAAGAAAGACAGAGGCACTTTAGCGGCACGCCAAGACTGAAGACTGAGCCTGTCCTCCTCTCCTCCTTGGTCTTTGAGGAGCCACTCAATCAATACGATGCCTGACATCAAACCCATCACATCCCAGGTCTTAACTCCCAACCCTCCATAAGGACAAACAGAGCAGAGAAAGGAGTCTCATTGTAGAGAGAGTTAGACGGAGAGTCTATGTAACGTGAAGCTACGGATGCTTCTTCACATAAAGTATCATTGCTCAAGCATCTTAGTAAGTCCATACTCTTCTGCTTCAGCTCAATTCCCCCTGTTCAGACAGGAAACAGGTTTTAAAAAACTATAGCGAAGAGTTTAAACAGTAACTGAATAAATGTACCGTATGTGACTGTGTGGTAGACCTGCGTAAGTGTCTAGCGATCTACTGTACTGAGAGAGGCCCCTTCTCAGCCTGCACTCACTCTCTCTCCAAATGACATGGAGAAGACCTGGTGAAGGTCTCTCACTGCTCCTGACCATTAACCAGGGGCTAAGAAAGGTCACCATCTCATAACTCAAAGGAGCCTATACGTCCCATAATCCATGGTGGTGTTGCAGCCTTGGAGGCGGACGGGCAAGATGACCCCTTGCTCTGCTACTGGGGGTCTCAGACATCACATGACAGCCATAACTCTTCATACGTGTTATATATCACATTATCACACATTTCAGCCATGGCTAACTCGTGAATAATCCACAGAGTCTAATTTATAGGCTAAATGTGTCGTGCACTACTAGTGCTTGTTTGACTTTGGTGATGGCCATGGCATGCAATGATAAATAGCCGTTTTGAATATCATGCCAGCTATTTGATTGCATGTCTGTGTTTAGAATAAGGTACGTTATGCTTCCACAGGGAGATGAATTGATGAGGTTAAGTTAATTTATATGTGTCATAAAGTTATGCACAGTGAAATAGGGGTGTCATAAGGGTATGCACAAGGAAATAGGGGTGTCATAAGGGTATGCACAGTGAAATGATGTAAACAACAATGAAATATGACAAACAGACAAGATAAAGAGAGAGGTGTGTTTTCTTAGCTCCTCTCCAATATATAAGATTTCCATGATGATATATTCATCTTTGCTCGGTATCCTTTCGATAATTTCTCTCCTCAAGCTTGCCACGTGGTGATCGATTACTAAAGGCTTTTCCAATTTGTGCCGTGAAATCTTCATGGCAATAGCACTATGTCCATGACGTGCATTTTCATGAATTGGTCCAAACATTTAGTCTGCTCCCTCAAACATATTTATTGTCCAACTGCGACTGCAACACAAACCAGTATCTTTTGATTTTAGTGATCCATGTTATTGGCTTCCACTTGCACTGACAGGCTATTAATCTTGGGATGGTTTTTGTCCGGTGCGGCAGAGCGCTTGCTATCAGCAGGGCTAAATTAGTAGTCGGGTTTTGTGTCCCCACTTTAGCATGAAATTGAGCATCATTCTTGTATTCATCATCTTTAAACTCCTTATCTACCGCACGGCACCGCCTTTCAGAAACAGTTTCTCTCTATGGAAAACACTGATAAAGATTCCCCTTCTTCTTAAAAACAAAACAAAAAAATGACTGAGGTTGTTGGGGTTTATCCTCTGTTTAATATGTGGTTGGTAACCTACAGGCTAGAGATCCATCCAAGGGGAACACACCACCACTGTAGTCCTCATTGCTAAAAATAAAGGTGCCTTTACATTTGATGCGAGTGCCATCTGAAGCGGGCCATTGACCCCTTTTTGGTGCTATCTAGCACCATTTCTTCAAGTAGTGCACCTTTTGGTTTATTGTAGTTAAGCTGTGTTCATTTAGTTTCTGTACAATTCAAGGGTCTGTATTCGCTCATTTCCACCTGTTTTGTCCACGCAATATCTTCTCCATTTACCGAATGTAGGTCCTTTGCTTTACATGCACCCCAGTGGAGGCTGCTGGGGGGAGGACGGCTCATAATAATGGCTGGAATGGAGTAAATTGAATGGCATCAAACATCATAGAAACCATGTTTGATGTTTGATGCCTTTCTGCCTAGTCCACTCCAGCCATTACCACGAGCCTGTCCTCCCCAATTAAGGTGCCACCAACTTCCTGTGATGCATCCTAATCCCTTCCCATAATGATAACATTTTCCATTCTCATATATGTTGACTTTAATCCACACTTTCCACATAATCCTTATATTCTTCCCATATTACATTTACTCTGTACTCCGCATGTCTTCCCTGCTCCCTTCATGTCTCAGCAGACACACACACACACACACACACACACACACATACACACACACACATACTGTGGGTCTGTTTGACACATTTAGTGTCAAAGCTATCTCAAGCCTTTTTGACTTGACATTTAAGGCCTACTCTCATTTCACTCCAAATGTCGCCGGGGCTCCTGTGTTGCTTTGCCTGTCTCAGACTCCAGAGAGTGGACAGATGGGCGACATGAGAACCTGCTAAGAATGTCTGGGCATCCATCTGATGGCTGGAACATGTGTATGAAAGGAGTAAATGATGTCCTTCCAGGTCTATAACACATCCGAGGCTGGAGGGCATTTTTTTCTCAAGCCTAATCACAAAATATCTTCACGCAATTAAAGCAATGTTCTGTTGTTCTAAACTAATTCATTCTCTGTATGCCTAATGATAACCTTGAATATAGATATTGATCTCTACTCCTTAGCCTTAGAGCGACCCCTCACATTGTTAATATCCTAATGCACTGGGGACAGCAGATATCGAAAGACAGGGTCAACGACTGTACGAGACGAATCAAACGCGCTGCTTCAACACGCAGCTCAGAGGTTACACACCAGGCTTTGTACAAGGACAACCATCTATAAATCGTAACATGGGTGAAAGCCGTTAAAAGGAATAAAGTCCCTGGCTGATGACTGATAAGGCATCTCAGACTATGGCAGATGGGCTCCAGGAGAACCCCTATGGATCCACCAGGTCGTCCCGCGCCGCAGGAGAAATTCCATTTCGTCACTCTGAGATAAGAGACAAGTGATAGCAGATAACGACCTATGTCAACACAAGCTAAATTAAAAATGTGGAGACTTAAAACTCAATATTATCTCAACAAACATAATGCAATTTATTCTGCTAACATTAGCGGCTTAAGTTCAGGAGGTTATGGATAAGAGAGAAAAAAATGGATGTTGATTGATAGTTGAGGGGAAAGGACAATGGGTCTCCCTTAGGCTTAGTGCAGACAGGCGATGGTAGCTTTATTGGGTTCCCATGTTATCTGGGAGGAAAGATTTCCTCTAATGGGTTGTTATGTTAAAACTACAACATTGAGATGTGAGTGGTGTCAGGGAAATGCAGATCTCCAAGGTAGTTAGAAACCCAAGTGACTTCTCTAATCAGTATGTATGTCATTGAACGATACATATGAATACATATAAACATAAAGGTATACCGTATATGACTTAACATCCTGAAGCACTGCCAATATTAAGTGCTACACGTTGGCAAGACTCCAAGGACTATTCAATCAAAGGTGCATTGCAGAATGTATGCAGAAGCAATAAAGCAGAAAGACTTATCTAACAGATAGATATATGTTTATAATTAAGCAATAAGGCACAAAGGGGTGTGGTATATGCCCAATATACCACGGCTAAGGGATGTCCTTAAGCGCAACGCAACGCGGAGTGCCTGGGTACAGCCCTTAGCCGTGGTATATTGGCCATATACCACAAACCCCCGAGGTGCCTTATTGCTATTATAAACTGGATACCAACGTAATTATAGCAGTAAAAATAAATGTTTTGTCATAACGGTGGTATACGGTCTGATGTACCATGGCTGTCAGCCAATCAGCATTCAGGGCTCGAACCACCCAGTTTATAATGTCCAATAAGACACCTGTATGTTCACTGGTCAGTGGGTAATAGCTAGTTGTGTAAACAATAATACGGCAAAAGCTTTGCTGGCGCATGTTTCATTGAGCCAGCCCTAAATCAAATAGAATTTACACTTCCTGGGATAAATGGATGTCAAATACAATATATAATACATACTTGATAAAGGGCATTACCCACCAAATCAAACGAATGTACGTATTTACCCCTGATATATTTGTGCTGCTTTTAAATGACTAATGATTTGGATGAAAAACAGAGTGTCAGTTTTGCATCATCCTCCTGGACATGTTGTTTATTATTATTAATAATCTGCAGTCAAAATATGGCAGATTAGCTACGCCAGTATGATGATTCATATTTTGGCAAGGATGTGGCAATAAGGAAATTCAGATAGCACAAAAAGTTATAGCTAAAAATGTGATATTTCTATCTATCTATAAGACACTGTGCAGCACAGAGGCACATATTTACAAAGTGACTCTAACAAGGGCATGACTGCAGTTACACAGTATCAGAGCTCACCTCAGATGAAACTGCAGTTCTGCCAACCCAGAGATGTTCTAATGAGCTCTACTGTTGCAGTAGAATGTTTCATTAGGGCCTGGTCCTCTGGAGGGATGGAAGATGTGGTGGTACAGAGTAGTGTGCTCCTCTGGGGCCATGGAGCAGTGGTGTTAGTGAGAGAGCAGTCTGGCTGTGCTGCTCCTGTGTCGTCTATAGATCATCTGAGGACAGATCGATCTCAGGTGTAATTCCATGCTTTCTCTGCTTTAGCAACACAGAAACCCCTATACAGTACCAGCCCTCTCCCTTCCTTTCTCCATCTCTCCCTCTCCCACCCTCCATCTCTCCCTCTCCCTTCCTCCATCTCTCCCTTCCTCCATCTCTCCCTTCCTCCATCTCTCCCTTCCTCTCTCTCTCCATCTCTCCCTTCCTCTCTCCCTCTCCATCTCTCCCTCCATCTCTCTCTCCCTCTCTCCATCTCTCCATCTCTCCCTCCCTCCATCTCTCCCTTTCTCTCTCTCTCCATCTCTCCCTTCCTCTCTCCATCTCTCCCTCCCTCTCTCTCTCCATCTCTCCCTCCCTCCCTCTCTTCATCGCTCACTCCCTCATCTCTCCCTTCCTCTCTCTCTCCATCTCTCCCTTCCTCTCTCCCTCTCTCCATCTCTCCCTCTATCTCTCTCTCCCTCTCTCCATCTCTCCCTCCCTCCATCTCTCCCTTGCTCTCTCTCCATCTCTCCCTTCCTCTCTCCCTCTCTCCCTCTCTCCCTCCATCTCTCTCTCCCTCTCTCCATCTCTCCCTCCTTTCCTCCTTCCCTCCCTCTCTCCATCTCTCCCTCCCTCCATCTCTCCCTTCCTCTCTCCCTCTCCATCTCTCCCTCCATCTCTCTCTCCCTCTCTCCATCTCCCCATCTCTCCCTCCCTCCATCTCTCCCTTTCTCTCTCTCTCCATCTCTCCCTTCCTCTCTCCATCTCTCCCTCCCTCTCTCTCTCCATCTCTCCCTCCCTCCCTCTCTTCATCGCTCACTCCCTCATCTCTCCCTTCCTCTCTCTCTCCATCTCTCCCTTCCTCTCTCCCTCTCTCCATCTCTCCCTCCATCTCTCTCTCCCTCTCTCCATCTCTCCCTCTCCCTCCCTCCATCTCTCCCTTGCTCTCTCTCCATCTCTCCCTTCCTCTCTCCCTCTCTCCCTCTCTCCCTCCATCTCTCTCTCCCTCTCTCCATCTCTCCCTCCCTCCCTCCCTCCCTCTCTTCATCGCTCCCTCCCTCCATCTCTCCCTCCCTCCATCTCTCCCTTCCTATCTCCCGCTTTTCTCTCTCTCCCTCGCTTCATACTGTGAGCTCCAATTGAAAGGTCTGTGTAATCGATACCTGTTTAGAGCAGACGTTTTTGGGGGTACAGATCCCTCTTTGCCCTGTTTCCTTTTATGAGAGGTTCTGATTTCTATCCACACGCCTGGCTACATGTGGAGTTATTGATTAACATGACACCTCTTTCTGACCTTCAGATTGCTTCTCTTCTCCACTCAACCTCACCGCAACAGTTTGTAGATTGTGACGAATATTCCTGCAACCCTTCTAGAAGCTATTTAATTCATGCTCTGTGGCAAACAGAAAATACATGGAAACAGACTTGTGTCTGATTCGAAGACTGTCATCATTCTTTGTGTGTGTGTGTGTTTACGTGCGCATACTGTATGTGTGTGTGTTCTACCCAGCAGCACAGGTGTGCACAGGTGTGAATGTTTAATGTACTTCTTGACTGACACAGAACATAGTTTGGCCACCAAGCCTATATGATGTATTGACTGGAAAACAATCCAAGGAAGAATTGCTCCTTGTTAGGTTCTTTTTTTTCAGAGTAAATAACTCACGGACACTAGAGAAGCTTAACCAAGTTGAATTCTTCCCAAAGGTTCTGTACAGCTGTAATTCAGACAGCCAAACATGTCTCACCATCACAGATATATATATCCCACTTAAGACACTCCTCCTTCTCTCCAATCCTTACATCTTATGGTTTCACAGGAAAATGGTAGTAAACCCTTATTACTCCCTTCAGGGGATCTGACCTGACCTCCTGACCTCAACCCCTCCTTTGCCTAATCCACAGATGTCCATCTGTCTCCCCTATAGCAATCCTTTGATCTCCTCCCGTCCACCCAACACATTCCACAGCCACTCTGTCTTTCTACAGATCTCACTCCTTTATATACTATGTGAGTGATCTATCATGTCTTTAATATCTCAATATTCAAAATTTTGAATCGAACATATGTGTGTGTGTGTGTGTGTGTGTGTGTGTGTGTGTGTGTGTGTGTGTGTGTGTGTGTGTGTGTGTGTGTGTGTGTGTGTGTGTGTGTGTGTGTGTGTGTGTGTATCCCTCAATTTGGATGAAAGAGAGGCAGAGCTGTTTTAGTGTAAATGAGCTCCCCCGGCGCTTCCCTTTCTCCACAGACCGTTTCAGTCCTTATCCCTCCCTGCAGGTATACACACAAAACAGATTTCCTGACCAGCCACAACTCTCTCTACCACACACACACACACACACACACACATGCACACCTACATACTGACATGGACATATTAATGTACAGTATGACCTTCATCTGAAATGGTTTTAGCCACATCTCTCACTAGATCTCTAGTTTAGGAGAAAATATTCAGGGGATTCTCTGCCACATCATTAACATTCAAAGTGTACCATGGGCCAGATAGTTACATCCCAAATGAGGTAGACAGAAGGTCTTTAAATTCTGCACAACCTTTGCTCAAACAAACCAATTGTTTACAAGACTGCTAATTAATTCATCAGTCTTAATTTACTGTAGATTTACAGCGCCAGGAAAATAATCAGTGATCCACATGATGTGTACCTGGACCAATCCAGTCTACCACGTTCAGCCAACACTCCCCCAAAAAGTCTGCTACAAAACGGCACAGAGGCGGGCTGAAATGGTTTCATTGAATGACAAGTTAGTCGACAAATACACCCACACACAAGAGGCAAATAAGGTACTACTCCTGTGCTGCAGACACACACGAGCAGACACAGAAAACAGCTGCATTCAGCCACCCACTTAACCAGCCCTGCATATAAGCTACAAAGACATACACAACACCTTGACACACATTCATACACACCACAGGAGATTGGTGTCACCTTAATTGGGGAGGACAGGCATGTGGTAATGGCTGGAGAGGGATAAGTGGAAAGGTATCAACAACATCAAACACATGGTTTCCATGGTTTCATGTGTTTGATGCCATTCCATTTGCGCCGTTCCAGACATTATTATGAGCCGTCCTCTCCTCAGCAGCCTCGACTGGTAGACACACGCGAGTACGCGCACACAAGCATGCTCGTACACGGACACACAAAGCAAACACACTCTGCAGTTGTCTACCGATTGATATTCAGCTGATCACTGTGTTGTCGCAGTCCATTCTCTCAATCAGGGAGCTGGAGGAGGGCGGTAGAGGTGGTGGTCTCCTCCAAATGGACTGGCACAGAAGTACACCGAACACAGCGCTGAAAGCAATGATTTCAAATTGAAAAAAGAGCCACACACACAATAACAAAATGAATTGTAATATATGTATATATATATTACAATTATATATATATTTTATAAATATATATATATATAAAATAAAAAATATATAAAATAAACTGCCCTTGACAATGATGGGTAAGGTATAAAAGGGGCTGGAGATTGAAACAAAACTAGTCACACTAGCTTAGATGCCTTTTTTTCTAATCTGAATTTGGAAATTGACATACACCTCTCTTTTTCTCTCTCCCTCTCTCTTCATCTCTCCCTCACTCTTCCTTCTATATCCCTCTCTACCCCACCCCCTCCCTCCTTCCCTCTCTCTCTGGTCTGTATCATCTCATTGTGATGGTAGTCAGATGAGTTGAGAGAGAGAGAGAGACTCCTCAGCTCCACACAAAGACAATACTGGACACAGCACCCGACTGCCTGGCCACGCCATTCAATATGTGAGATGAGGCGTCTGCCACGTCGGCTTTGAAATAACAAATGCCACTGCTTTTAATGACAGGGATACCGCAGGCGAATGATTGAATGTGGAGTTACCCTCTGTGGAGGAGGAGAAGAAGGAGGGAGCGGGGTAAATGAGAAGGGTAAGGAGGAAGACGATTGGTCATAAAGACGAGAAGACTGAAGGCGACTACAGAGACAGCTTGCAAATTTACAGAACGTCTGATCTTGGGTTCAAAGTGGGGTTTATGAGCAGCGTGGTCATTCAGTGTAACTAAAGAGATATTGCACTTTTGGAAGATTACATTTTTATACCAATTAATTGAGAGGCAGGACTGATTGTTAGGGACCCTGTGTATTTCAATCGGTATAGCTATTTCATATATAACCTGGTTAACATCCTTTAGAAAATGCCAAAATAAAACAGCAACTTAACCAATGTTTCTTGACAGTACAGTACAGTACAGTACAGCTTCTAGTTCCGACAATGCAGTAATACCTAACAAGTAATCTAACAAATTCACAACAACTACCTTATACACACAAATGTAAGGGATGAATAAGAATATGTACATATAAATATATGGATGAGCGATGGCCGTGCGGCATAGGCAAGATGAGATGAGTGATATAGGATATGTAAACATTATTAAAGTGGTGTTATTTAAAGTGACTAATGATAGGCATAGGCAAGATGCAGTAGATGGTATAGAACAGAATATACATATGAGATGAGTAATGTAGGATATGTAAACGTTATTAAGTGGCATTATTTAAGGTGACTAGTGATACCTTTATTAAGACAATTTGTTAAAGTGGCCAGAGATTTGAGTCTGTATATTGAAAGCAGCCTCTCTATGTTAGTGATGGCTGTTTAACAGTCTGATGGCCTTGAGATAGAAGCTGTTTTTCAGTCTCTCGGTCCCAGCTTTGATGCACCTGTAATGACCTTGCCTTCTGGATGATAGCGGGGTGAACAGGCAGTGGCCCAGGTGGTTGTTGTCCTTGATGATCTTTTTGGCCTTCCTATGACATCGGGTGCTGAAGGTGTCCTGGAGGGCAGGTAGTTTGCCCCCGGTGATGCGTTGTGCAGACCGCACCACCCTCTGGAGAGCCTTGCAGTTGAGGGCGGTGCAGTTGCCGTACCAGGCGGTGATACAGGATGCTCTCGATTGTGTACCTGTAAAAGTAAAAATTTGACAAGCCAAATTTCTTCAGCCTCCTGAGGTTTAAGAGGCGCTGTTGCGCCTTCTTCACCACACTGTCTGTGTGGATGGACCATTTCAGTATGTCCATGATGTGTACGCCGAGGAACTTAAAACTTTCCACCTTCTACACTACTGTCCCGTCAATGTGTATAGGGGGGTGCTCCCACTGCTGTTTCCTGATGTCCACGATCATCTCCTTTGTTTTGTTGACGTTGAGTGAGAGGTTATTTTCCTGACACCACACTCCGAGGGCCCTCATCTCCTCCCTGTAGGCCGTCTCGTCGTTGTTGGTAATCAAGTCTACCACTGTAGTGTCATCTGCAAACTTGATGATTGAGTTGGAAGCCTGCATGGGCACGCAGTCATGGCTGAACAGGAAGTACAGGAGAGGGCTGAGAACGCACCCTTGTGGCCCCAGTGTTGAGGATCAGCGGGTTGGAGATGTTGTTTCCTACTCTCACCACCTGGGGGCGGCCCGTCAGAAAGTCCAGGACCCAGTTGCACAGGGCAGGGTCGAGACCCAGGGTTTCGAGCTTAATGATGAGTTTGGAGGGTACTATGGTGTTAAATGCTGAGCTGTAGTCAATGAACAGCATTCTTCCATAGGTATTCCTCTTGTCCAGATGGGATAGGACAGTGTGCAGTGTGATGGCGATTGCATTGTCCGTGGACCTATTGGAGCGGTAAGCATATTGGAGAGGGTCTAGGGTATCAGGTAGGGTGGAGGTGATATATGAGTATTTATTCTGCAGTAGTTTATGTGTCGGGGGGCTAGGGTCAGTCTGTTATATCTGGAGTATTTCTCCTGTCTTATCCGGTGTCCTGAGTGAATTTAAGTATGCTCTCTCTAATTCTCTCTCTCTTTCTCTCCTTTGTTTCTTTCTTTCTCTCCTTTGTTTCTTTCTTTCTCTCTCTCTCTCTCTCTCTCTCTCTCTCTCTCTCTCTCTCTCTCTCGTAGGACCTAAGCCCTAGGACCATGCCTCAGGACTACCTGGCATGATGACTCCTTGCTGTCCCCAGTCCACCTGGCCGTGCTGCTGTTCTAGTTTCAACTGTTCTGCCTGCGGCTATGGAACCCTGACCTGTTCACCAGACGTGCTACCTGTCCCAGACCTGCTGTTTTCAACTCTCTAGAGACAGCAGGAGCGGTAGAGATACTCTGAATGTGATAGGCTACGAAAAGCCAACTGACATTTACTCCTGAGGTGCTGACCTGTTGCACTATAGACAACCACTGTGATTATTATTATTTGACCCTGTTGGTCATCTATTAACATTTGAACATTTTGGCCATGTTCTGTTATAATCTCCACCCGGCACAGCCAGAAGAGGACTGGCCACCCCTCATAGCCTGGTTCCTCTCTAGGTTTCTTCCTAGGTTCTGGCCTTTCTAGGGAGTTTTTCCAAGCCACCGTGCTTCTACACCTGCATTGCTTGCTGTTTGGGGTTATAGGCTGGGTTTCTGTACAGCACTTTGAGATATCAGCTGATGTAAGAAGGGCTTTATAAATAAATTTGATTTGATTGGATTTTATATGCTCCTTGACTAGTCTCTCAAAGCACTTCATGATGACAGAAGTGAGTGCAACGGGGCGATAGTCATTTAGTTCAGTTACCTTAGCTTTCTTGGAAACAGGAACAATGGTGGCCATCTTTAAGCATGTGGGGACAACAGACTGGGATAGGGATTGATTGAATATGTCCGTAAACAAACCAAAAAGCTGGTCCGCACATGCTCTGAGGATGCAGCTAGGGATGCCGTCTGGGCCGACAGCCTTGTAAGGGTTAACACGTTTAAATGTTTTACTCACGTCGGCCACAGAAAAGGAGAGCCCACAGGCTTTGGTAGCGGGCCGTGTCAGTGGCACTGTATTGTTCTCAAAGCGATAATGAATTTAATTTGTCTGGGAGCAAGACGTCGATGTCCGCGACGGGGCTGGTTTTCTTTTTGTAATCCGTGATTGACTGTAGACCCTGCCACATACCTCTTGTGTCTGAGCCGTTGAATTGCAACTCTACTTTGTCTCTATACTGGCACTTAGCTTGTTTGATTGCCATGTGGAGGGAATAGCTGCACTGTTTGTATTCGGTCATGTTTCCAGTCGCCTTGCCATGATTAAAAGCGGTGGTTCACGCTTTCAGTTTTCCGCGAATGCTGCCATCAATCTACGGTTTCTGGTTAGGAAATGTTTTTATATGGTGTCATGGTCAGATTTGCCGAATGCAGGGCGGAGGAGCGCGTTGTATGCATCGCGGAAGTTAAAGTAGCAATGATCCAGAATGCTAGCAGCCCGTGTCGCGCATTCAATATGCTGATAGAATTTAGGAAGTCTCGTTCTCAGGTTAACTTTGTTAAAATCCCCGTCTACAATAAATGCAGCCTCAGGATATATGGTATGCAGTTTACATAGAGTCCAGGGAAGTTCTTTCAGGGCCAACAAGGTATCTGCTTGGGGGGATATACACGGCTGTGACTATAATCGAAGAGAATTCTCTTGGAAGCTAAGGCGGTCGGCATTTGATTGTAAGGAATTATAGGTCAGGTGAACAAAGGACTCAATTTCCTGTATGTTGTTGTGATTACACTGTGAGTTGTTAATCATAAGGCATACACCCACGCCCTTCTTCTTACCAGAAAGATGTTTGTTTCTGTCGGCGCGATGCATGAAGAAACCTGGCCTTGCTGTACCGACTCTGACAGTATATCCCGAGTGAGAAATGTTTACGTGAAACAGAGAACAGTACAATCTCTGATGTCTCTCTGGAAGGCAAATCGTGCCCTAATTTTGTCCACCTTGTTATCTAAAGATTGGACATTGGCGAGTAATATGCTCGGGAGCGGTGGATGGTGTGCTTGCCTTCTGAGTCTGACCAATAGACCGCTCCGTCTGCCTCTCCTGCGGCGACTGCGTTGTCTCTCTCTCTCTCTCTGTGTGTGTGTATGCTAATGAGAATTGTTTGTATCCTTCTGAAGTTAGTCTTTGTGGGTTGGCTGTGAAGCATCAATAGGCATATATATTCATTGTTTGTCATCATATTCATTTCTATGTTAATGAGGACCGAGATCCTGATGAAAATCTGTTTTCCGTCCTTCAAGTAGAAATAAGTGGCAATCACATTTGTTTTGGGGGTTTGCTTTTAAATGAGAGAAGACATTTCTAACATACTGTGATGTGTGCTGTCTTCATTCCATATATCATATTGCACCTTAACATGACAATGCAAATAATAATCTCTCTCTCTCTCTCTCTCTCTCTCTCTCCCTCTCCCTCTCCCTCTCTCTCTCTCTCTCTCTCTCTCTCTCTCTCTCTCTCTCTCTCTCTCTCTCTCTCTCTCTCTCTCTCTCTCTCTCTCCCTCTCCCTCTCCCTCTCTCTCCCTCTCTCTCTCGCTCTCGCTCTCTGTCTCTCTCTCTCTCTGTCTCTCTCTCTCTCTCTCTCTCTCTCTCTCTCTCTGTCTCTCTCTCTCTCTGTCTCTCTCTCTCTGCTGCTCCCTGCTCACCACAGCTCTGTGACGTTACATTGATGAACCAATATTTCAGGAGAAAAGGGAGATGTTTGTTTGATAAGAATGTGATGGGGTCTGCTAAAGCAATAGAATTCCAAAAACTGTAGTTCCTTTTGAAAGTTAATGAAAATGAGTAATATGTGTGCTGAAATCTAAGAACAGAAAACTAGCTACAGTCCAAGTCAAGGGGTGTGAATACTTTCTGAAAGCATTGTATATTGTAAATAAAAAATATAATTCTGAGTATGTAAACAGTGGTGCAGTAAGTGTGTCCTCTCTCAATGCCATTCAGTGTCCTCTCTCAATGCCATTCAGCGTAGTGATAATCCACTCTGGACTGCTCCGTGGTGATTACACTTCCAGAGTTCATTTTGTTCTCACACAAGCATGTTGAGTGGCTTATTGTAACGAGGAAGCATGTGACTTTACCACACACACACACACACACACACACACACACACACACACACACACACACACACACACACACACACACACACACACACACACACACACACACACACACACACACACACACACACACACACACATACATACACACACACAACGAGAATGAGAAGCAGAAGCACTCTCTCTCTCTCTCTCTCTGTATAATTATTTCTATACCACTTGCCCCAAATTGAAAGAATGAATATAGGCCTATATTTCGTCTGAATGCCGTCATTTAAGAGGCTTTTTATATGAGTAATAAAGCGAGGCTGACACCCTCTGTCACTAAGGAGCCAATCAATTCCCGGGGAGGGAAAAACATCTGTTCCCAGTTCAAGAACTGGCTGACAAGAAATAGCGCCCTTTCACATGATAATGGAGTTTATAATGGGTTGGAATAGAGGATCTTGGATCTGATCTGGGATCTGTGGTGTAGAGAGACAGCAAGATGATTCCGCACACACACACTAAGGAAAGTGGGGGTGATTTGTAGCAGGCTCACCAGTACACCTAAATGCATTACCTAAACATCACTGAAACGTTACCTCAACACATTACCTAAACATCACTGAAACGTTACCTTATTGCATGACCTTGAGTATACCTCAACGCATTACCTAAACATCACTGAAACATTACCTCAACGCATCACGTAAACATCACTGAAACGTTACCTCAACGCATCACCTAAACATCACTGAAACGTTACCTCAACGCATCACCTAAACATCACTGAAACGTTACCTCAACGCATCACCGAAACATCACTGAAACGTTACCTCAACGTATCACCTAAACATCACTGAAACGTTACCTCAACACATCACCTAAACATTCCATAGACAGGAAAATTGCCTAAATGCATTGGCTTTTCTATTTAGTCATTGGACAACTGAGTCATCCTTCCATGTAGACCAAACGTGTGCTACGATGTTCCAATAAATTACTTCAATTACCAGTGTGGCTGTAACCATCATACTCAGTGAGGAACTGTTGATTTAGTCTCTCTCTCGTAAGGGATGGTTCACACAAGTAACCATGGTGGACCTTGTGACAGTAAAGGTCGTTAAACGTTCATCCCGGAGCTAGTATTGTCGTTTGATTAAGTGTTTCTCTATCTTTGTGGGATTGTCTTTTTCTGTCTTTTCAGGGGCACTGTTAGAGTGTGAATATCCCTCTATAGCCTCTACTGCTCTATTGCTGGTAGAAGTCATGGGTTTGAACAGTGGTATCACCTCAAGCCCTGCTGGCTCTGAGCTGGTACACTCTAATAACTGCTCCCATAAATGGCCAGTAAATCTAGGGCGATATAAAACACCAGCTTATGAGAGGCAATCATTTGGAAGCGGTCACTCTCCCAGCCCAGCTGCCCCAAAGCCGCACGGACGGATGGATGCTCTCTTTCTCTCTCGCTCTCCCTTTCTCGCTTTCTTTTTCTTTATTTTTTTCTCTCTCTCTCTCTCTCTCTCTCTCTCTCTCTCTCTCTCTCTCTCTCTCTCTCTCTCACAATCTCTCTCCTCTCTCCTCTCTCCACTCTCCACTCTCCACTCTCCACTCTCCACTCTCCACTCTCCACTCTCCTCTCTCCTCTCCACTCTCCACTCTCAACTCTGCTCAGTGCCTGAGTTCACACCTAAATTACTGCAGGCACTGCTGCAGAAGCTGAACTACACCTACAGGCTTGACTGGAAAGGTCAACAAGCTGCTTAAAATGAAGAATAGCACAGGAGATACCGGAGTAATCTACTCTCCCATCTTCTCTTTCTCATCTCTCTCTCTCTCTCCTCCACGCTCCCTGCACATTTTAATCTCGTTTAGATTTCTGGTTTTGGTATTTCTGTCTGTCTGTCTGTCTGTCTGTCTGTCTGTCTGTCTGTCTGTCTGTCTGTCTCTGTCTTGCTCTCTGATCTCTCTCTCTCTCTCACTGTTATCTCTCTCTTTCTGTGGATACATGTACAGTATATAGGTGTTGTTAGTGTCTCAGACAAACTGAGGGTATTGACTTCATGAATCTGCCGCACTCTGCCAGATTCTTTGTCTCCCCTCTCTTATTCTCTCACTCGCTCAGTCTCTCCCTTACATGCTTCTTTCTCTCCTTTGCTTTCCTTCTCTTTTTTCCCTCTGTTCCCGCCACACGCTTTACAGTGCTTTATCTCTGGCTAGCCGTGGGCAGAATATCAAACAGGTCGTTCCTCATGTCTTTCTGCTTCTGTCCTCAGTTTCTCTCACCAAATAATAGAAACGAAAAATACAAATAACATTAATTTGCTATTCCCTTTCATACATTCGGTTCTCTCTCTCTTTCTGTCTCTCTCTAAGTGTAGCACACGTTTGTTGTTCATCACAAGCACGGGCTTCACAACAAGCACGCCGGAGAAAGTCACTGGGATCAAACCGTGGAAGAGGAAAAGCTTCGTCTGACATTTTAGAAAATGTAAGCAACTACAAATTAGTGAGCAGAAAGTCACGAAAACGTCTCAATCATTTATTAGAACCTTGGCTTGGCACCAAAGATAGATAGAGCCCACATCGTTGAGGCAATCGACATTTTGAAGTAGTCAATTTTCTTCTTCAGGATTGGCTGATCCCTCCTGATGACCCGGTTGGACATGACTCCAACAGAGTCACCATGAGGGATCAGCCAAGGAAGTTGGAAGTCCCACCCAGTTGACTACATTAAAATGGGGGTAGACCTCAATGGCGTTGCCCATGTTAAGATGGATAATAACTTCACACTCAACGTCAACAAAACAAAGGAGATGATTGTGGACTTCAGGAAACAGCAGAATAGGGGGGTGCTCCCTCTCCCTCACACGGGACAGTAGTGGAGAGGGTAGTAAGTTTTAAGTTCCTCTGCGTACACATCACGGACAAACTGAATTGGTCCACCCACACAGACAGCGTGGTGAAGAAGGAGCAGTAGCGCCTCTTCAACCTCAGGAGGCTGAGGAAATTCGGCTTGTCACCAAAAGCAGTCACAAACCTCTACAGATGCACAATCGAGAGCATCCTGTCGGGCTGTATCACCGCCTGGTACGGCAACTGCTCCGCCCACAACCATAAGGCTCTCCAGAGGGTATGGAGGCACAACGCATCACCGGGGGCAAACTACCTGCCCTCCAGGACACCTACAGCACCCTGTATCACAAGAAGTCCATAAAGATCATCAAGGACAACAACCACCCGAGCCACTGCCTGTTCACCCCGCTATCATCCAGAAGGCGAGGTCAGTACAGGGGCATCAAAGCAGGGACCGAGAGACTGAAAAACAGCTTCTATCTCAAGGCCATCAGACTGTTAAACAGCCATCACTAACATTGAGTGGCTGCTGCCAACATACTGACTCAACTCCAGCTCACTTTAATAATGGAAATTGATGGGAGTACCCTACATTACTCATCGCATATGTATATACTGTACTAGATACCATCTACTGCATCTTGCTTATGCCGTTCTGTACCATCACTCATTCATATATCTTTATGTACATATTCTTTATCCCTTTACACTTGTGTGTATAAGGTAGTAGTTGTGGAATTGTTAGGTTAGATTCCTCGTTGGTTATTACTGCATTGTCGGAACTAGAAGCGCAAGCATTTCGCTACACTCGCATTAACATCTGCTAACCATGTGTATGTGACAAATAAAATTTGATTTGACCGCCTTTTGGACACTAGAGGCCTCTATCATTCTCTATGCTTGGCACCAAGCTCATCTTGTGACTTATGGCGGAGTCTTACAGAATGCTGTTGCCCCCTAGTGCTGGGACTGCACAGTGCAGGCTGCACACACACACACACACACACACACACACACACACACACACACACACACACACACACACACACACACACACACACACACACACACACACACACACACACACACACACACACACACACACACACACCTTGAGACACATAAACACACACACAAACACATACACACACAAATACACACCAACATGACCGTAGCTAGAGGTTTAAAAGAGAGATTGGGAAATACAGCTGTAGAGACTGATAAAGCCCACACATTCACACATGTAAACCAGGTAAGAAAGGTGTCTGCAGGTCAGAAAGACATCTGTAGTGTATGTTCCCGCTTCCCTCATTATATCACCACCCACTGCCTGACCTGAACCTCTACCAGCCACACACACACTCATGCATGCACACATGCACACATGTACACACACAATTCAAATCTCATTATTTGCATGTGTGTGTGGCATGAGCACGTGCGTGTGTGCTTACCTTATTGCATCAGGTCAAATATACATGGACCATTCTGTACCCTTCCACCTCTCTTCCCTCTTCCATCCATCTCACCTCCTTTCCCTCCTCTACCAATCTTCTTGCCTTGCCCCTCATCCTCCTCTTCTGTGTACTGAGAAGCAGAATGCAGAAAATACACATAAAAAAACAAGCTGAACGAGCAGCAGATCCATCAGGAGATTCATAGCATCATAACACATCTTGCAAAATGATGCGTCTGTCTGGGACCCAACAGCCAGATGTGATTTGTGCTTAGTAACGTGTGAATCTAGATATGTCGGGAGGGACACAGGCAGGCAGACAGAAACACCACACCCCATCAGCTTCAGTGTAACGCTTCAACCTGCTTCCCACACGTCTAGATTTATTGGGTTGATATAGAGGCATATGGTTGGCTCACTCAGCCGTACATACAGTACAGTGACTTACAGCTGAGAGTGAACCCTCTCCATACATCCTCTTGTAGCTACTGCCATTAGATACTGTACATAAACACTCAGAGAGAGAGAGAGAGAGAGAGAGAGAGAGAGAGAGAGAGAGAGAGAGAGACTCTCCCCTCCAGTTTAGCTGACAAACAAGCTTGCTACTATCCAGCTTAGGTCTATCTCTACTCACACGTAGGATCCCTTTCAATATTCATACCAAATCTCTCTAGCTACCTCTTCTCCCACTTACCCCTCTCCTCTTCTTTCCTCTCCTCCACTCCCTCCTTCTCTCCTCTTCTCTCCTCCCCTCCACCCCTCTCTTTTTCCCTCTTTTCTGAGTGGTCTTTCAGATCCAGTCAGAGGCTTGAGGTAGAGGAGGGCTCTGAGACACAGACATCTCTCCTGATCAGCTGTGCAATCAGACAGCCGCCTCCCATCCTGACAGTGATAAATATGGCTCTTAATGTCCTGCTGCTCCCTGTTCATTGCATTTCGCTGCAATTTAGACGAGCGTCACACCGAGAGACGGCTACCATGACAATTAACATCAAACAGGGCTCAGTGTGGTGTAGTGCGGTGCGGTGTGGTATAGTGTACAACTCAGCTTGGCTCACTGTACTGTGCTGTGGAGGAGCCCGTGTGGGAAGTCCAAAAGTCACTGACAGTTAGAGGAAAATAAACACACATATGTGCATCAGTTGTAGAACCTGAGTATGTACAGGTCCTCAGAGGCTTACATCACTCACACAGACCTCGTTTACATTGCAGTCATTCAGCAGACGCTCTTATCCAGAGCATCTTACGCTAGCGAATGTATGTATTTTCATACTTATTTCATACTGGTCCCTTGCGGGAATCAAACCCACAACCCTGGCACTGCAAGCACCATGTTCTACCAACTGAGCTACTGTCTGTCTACCACAGTGAGACATGTTGACAGAGGTTTGATAGATCTACTCAAGTTACACTTATTATTGAGCTCCGTTATCAAATGTATCTGGTACATACCAGAGATGTCCTAACTTTTATCAAGTTCCTGCCAAGTACATATATATGTGTGTGTGTGTGTGTGTGTGTGTGTGTGTGTGTGTGTGTGTGTGTGTGTGTGTGTGTGTGTGTGTGTGTGTGTGTGTGTGTGTGTGTGTGTGTGTGTGTGTGTGTGTGTGTGTGTGTGTGTGTGTGTGTGTGTGTGTGTGTGTGTGTGTGCGTGCGTGTGTGTGTGTGTGTGTGTGTGTGTGCAATATGAATAAAGACCAACTGCAATAGTTCAAGCATTAATAGAACGTGTGCCAAGTGAATATGTAGACAGCCAGCCAATGATGACCCAAAGGGCTGTTATAGTTGAGTCTTTGTGCTTTGTGAAAGCTTAATGTGGGTATTAACTGGCTTAGTTCTGTTCTTTGTGCATATGAGATGTCTCCCTCTCTTCCTGGCTAACTCCTCCGTACAGCCGTGTCAGACAGGCAGGTAGGCAGGCGTGCCCTCTCTCCCCCAGCCCGAGGCTAGCTCCTGGGCATGGCAGCCTTAACCCTGTTGTGTACTGAGGGCTGGAGCCTCATGGACCACTGCTCTCCAAAGTGGGTTGGAGAACACATCAATATTGTAACACGTCAAGCTTATAAGAAAATAAATACTTAATTCAAACAAAAAACCTGCCCAGTTTACCTGCTGTCTGCCATCTCCTGCCCACAACAAAGATCCTATCTGACACTGCCTGGTCTGTACGGTGTCAAGTAAAGCCAGGATGAAGGAGTGAAGGAGAACCCTCTCTCTATGGCTGGATAGGCTCTCAGGCATAAGGCCTTAGTGCTGTAAGGTATTTATGTAGGGACAACAATGTTGTGATGTTCACTGTGATGTTCACTGTGATGTTCACCGTGATGTTCATTACATTCTAGTAACACTGAGGAGAATAGAAGGGAGGGTAGAGAGACACGAGAGGAGCAGACAGGAAACACAGGGAAGCAGACAGTAGGAGGTACAGGGGAGCACAGGGAAAGAGAGACCACAGAAAGATCACAGGGAGCAGGATGGGAGCTCTGTGAGAGGGCTGGGTCAGAGTCACTGACTCTCCTTCAGTAAGAATGATGTACTGTACTGATCAGGAGAGTGGTGAAAAGTGGCCTTGGCATATGCTCTGCACACATACACACATACATGTGCGCTCATGCAGACAAACACTACACACACACAACCACGAACACAGGCACACACATACGAGAACACACACACACACACACACACACAAAGGTGTGCACGCACCCAGCATTTCCCTGCACTGCGGGGTCGGTAAGAGAGGTAGCTCAGCTGAAACTCCAACATGAGAGGAGAACAGGCTGCTGATTGTATTAGAGTGTTCCCCACCATATCTCCTCTGGCCTGAAGCCGACCTTGCTGAGTTTATGAAGACAGATCCCCCTCCACCACTGCAACCATCAGTAACCACATTGCACCAGTCTATTGTACGAGCTACCTACCACCATCCCTTTCCAACAGACAGAGAGTAATGGACATGGTGTCACAGCAGCAGTGAAGCTGCTTTCTTATATTACATGGTTAGAGGGTTCTTTGTTCAGTCTGTGTTTATTACTGTGTAATAACCTGTTTAATGGCAAAATAAAGACAATACGTAATCCAATGGATCCATCGTGAGGTTGAGCTGGACTGGAGCTGAGGAGTGAGGTAACGTCATCCTCCTCTTCTCTGCCCCATTCCTTCCTTCCCTCTCCCCCAAACTCCATCCCTTCTTCACCCTCCCCCTCCCTCCCTCTCCCTCCTCCCTTTTCTCCCCTTCTCTCCCTCCCGCTCGCTCACCTCACAGCGGCCCATCAGGCTAATCCACAGTGACATCACATTACCGCCAGCGCTCACCGCCAGTCCTGTCCCTCCACGGGCTACGTTAATTAGGTTTGGACCAGCTAATGCTACATCCACAGAGAAGGAATGCAAACAGCTGTCAGGAACATAATGCATACACACACACACACACACACACACACACACACACACACACACACACACACACACACACACACACACACACACACACACACACACACACACACACACACATACACACACACACACACAGATACACCCACAGAGACACAGACACAGATACACACCCACAGATACACACACACACACACATACACACATACACACATCACAAACACGTATACACAGACGTTCGCACACGCACACACTCCCACACAACCACACACTCACCTGTGCAGTACCACACCAACTCATTCCATAGACATAATGTTACAGGCTTTCATTGCTGGGCTGAATGGTTTCAACACATAACCACATGGTCCAGGTATAAAGACTCCTACTGTGGACTGCAGGGAAATATATCATCTATTCCTTCGCCTTATCACTGAATTAAAGGCTGGTCTAGGCAGAGCCCACTCTACAGATGGAATGAAGGAGAGGATGTTGAACCAACAGCATGTGTGTTTACAAGCTGTCCTCCCTCCACTTCCCCACCACCTCCACCTGTCCTGTCCTGTGCAGCCAGCCAGGGGACATGCACTTCCCCACCACCTCCACCTGTCCTGTCCTGTGCAGCCAGCCAGGGGACATGCACTTCCCCACCACCTCCACCTGTCCTGTCCTGTGCAGCCAGCCAGGGGACATGCACTTCCCCACCACCTCCACCTGTCCTGTCCTGTGCAGCCAGCCAGGGGACATGCACTTCCCCACCACCTTCACCTGTCCTGTCCTATGCAGCCAGCCAGGGGACATGCACTTCCCCACCACCTCCACCTGTCCTGTCCTGTGCAGCCAGCCAGGGGACATGCACTTCCCCACCACCTCCACCTGTCCTGTCCTGTGCAGCCAGCCAGGGGACATGCACTTCCCCACCACCTCCACCTGTCCTGTCCTGTGCAGCCAGCCAGGGGACATGCACTTCCCCACCACCTCCACCTGTCCTGTCCTGTGCAGCCAGCCAGGGGACATGCACTGACCCGCCCCCTCAATTACCCAGTGTCAACCTTAATTAGAGGGACAATCAGAGGGGCCACAGTGCAGTCATAGATTAGTCCAGCAAAGGCAATGATTGTGTTAAAGTCCTGTTGCCTTACTGGGCCAACTCTATTATAGATGTATGACAGTATGCAGATTATAGGAATCTTATTCAATCCTCTCTTTCTTTCTTTCACTTTCTTTCTTTGTGTCCTTCCTCAAGATCTTAATCTCGCTCTCTTTTCCTGTCTCCTCCTCTCTCTCTCTTTCTCTTCCTCTCCTCTTTCCTGTGATTCTATCAAGATTAAATTATAGTATTACACCACGTCCTGATTCAACTCTGATGGCTGCAATGAGTTCCCCCGCCTTTCTCAGTGGCAGTTTCCAATATTAACATTGATTCAGTGTAAACGTGGCATTTGTATTCATCACAAGAGAATGAGCTTAAGGGCAATGGACGGGAGAGTCTTATCCCAGCTGGCTCTTGTGCTTATGCCAGAACCCACTATCCCCTATAATTCAATGTGGAGATGATCTGGACCCCTGTCCACGAGTACCGTTGGAGGGCACACGTTATAATGCAGCAGACAACTGGTGAATTCAACATTTATTCCATTTACAAAGGCATTGATATATGCCCCCCTTAGTCTATTCAT